>NC_056748.1:194556433-194808933 GCF_019279795.1 Protopterus annectens | reverse complement strand
ATCTCTGGGACCAATATGGTTGTGAGGTCTACACTAACATTTCAGATCATTGACATGCTGTACTTCACGCACATAGGTACTCGCAAATACTTATCTTTCATGACATGGTAGGTAGACCCGGGTAATACCTGCTCATCTATGGGCCGTCCTGATAAGGGCGACTTGGACCATGAATGGGCAGATATTGGGTGAATGCTCTGACTATTGGTAGGGTTGTCACCTTTTCATATGACCTGGATGGGACATTTTCATAGCACACATCTGAGTTTACAGACCAACACATACCCACAGTCATTACAAAGGATAGTACTTTAGTTTCATGCCTACATATAAGCTTTTATTGTTATAGCGGTGTAGTTGCTTATTCTGTTTCGTTTACTTGCTTATTCTGTTTCTTGTAACATATAGGTATTTTATATACAGACATACGTACTGTATGGGACTATTACATAACATATGGGACATAATTATGTCCTACTATCGCAGGACATTTCACATTTATTATGAATTTGATATGGACACACCTGTCTAGAGGGGGACTGTCCCTCACAATGTAGGACAGGTGGTAACCCAAACCATTGGGCTAGGCTTGGCAATTGGCGGTGAGCTAACACAATGCATTTCGCTTCCACTTGGTATAACTAACAACACTACAATGGAATACAGGCACGGGGTTGTAAATATCTTTGTTCGAGGGACGGGAACTCAATATTCAGCTATGTCCCTGTGTGTTTACTTCTTATTGTGGTGTTCGCAATGATGTTCCCAATGATGTCTTGTATGCTTTGCATACATTTCAGTATCCATGGACACTGACAGGAGTGATTACTATTAGAGGCAGGCTGTACTAGTCAGCATTTTTGGTTGCGCATATGCAGCCAACATGTTCACTCCTCCATGCAGCGCTTGAATACGCCCCCTGCACTTGTACACATTTCCTATGCACGTGGCTGTTACGGCAGTGTGCCTTCATTAATATGCATGTGGTGCTGCTGCGCCATCTCTATGCCACACGGTCAACATAAGGTTAACGCCATGCTTGCGCCGAGTTTCATGAATCCCGGGGTATATTTTTGCTATATTGCTGATTTTTAAAAACTGTTCTGATGATTTGTTACACTTTTTGTCTGCTGTAGTATAGACTAGATTCAGACTTGCTGAATCTGGTTCTGTTTGTTAAACTGAGCACTAAACCAGGCTTTTGTTGGAGAGGGCCCTCCCTGCACCCTTGTGACAAGAATGTGCAATTAGGACTCGTGATTGAAGGCTGCTGGCACAGTGCTCAGTTTTGAGCTTTTTTATTGGTTAAATTGTTTAAATCATTTTGCTCACAGTTGCTACATAAACCCCTCATTTGCATGGAGTTGCCCTTGTTTTAACACAGCTTCACAGAGTTAGGTGACCAGCCACTGCTCTGCTGTATTCATCTGTTTATGGGTAGTGCACCTCTGTGCACCATAGTGCACTACCGGACAGTGGAGGTAACCATTGGCAGTTATAGGCTCCAATACTTCAGTAGATAAATTGTCCCTTAGTAGCTGCCCATGAGCTGACTGAAAAGTCCTTAAATTGGGCTTAGCTGCTCAGAGAGCTCCTCAGCTGCACTTTTTTCCCTTAAACATTTCCCAAACCACCAAATCTGTAATAGTCTCATACCATGTAGAGAACCCCTGCTAGTATAGACCCTTTATAGAGCATCCTATTAGTATAGACCCCATTTAGACCACCCAGTTATACCACACACTTTCATTTTATCTCCCCACTTTGAAAACAGGATTTAACCTAGCATTATGGATGGTCAGTTTCCCTCCATTTCTCCTAGCATTATGTATGGTCAGTTTCCCTCCATTTCTCCTATCAGCCTGATTGACATGGGTATCTTGAGGCAGTATAGCAACTGCCTCAGGTACACTGAGAACCCTCTACTCCTCAATCACCCAAGTACAATTTGTGAGAGACCTACTTGAGTCAATCAAATTAAAACCAAACATTCCAGTCATGGGTGATATTAACTATCCCTCCATTGACTGGGAAAGTTACAAGTACCAACATGCTCGCACAAAGGTTCCTGGACTTTGTTAACACTAATGTCCTGGAACAAATAGTATGCAACCCCACAAGGGGCTCATATATTCTCAAACATGTCCTCACCAACTTGGGTGACCATTGCACCACCACAAGTATAGGACCATCACCGTTTAAATCTGATCAGAATCAGTCAAATTTGAAGTAGCTATAACACTCAACCCCCTCTTAGGTGAAATCAAGCTAAAACATTCATCAAAGCTAATTATATCCTCCTAAGGGATGGCACAAATACTTTCCAAGCTCCTGTTCCCACAGATGGCATTGACAACTATACTAAGGTATACACAAATGTATTGACACAGCTGTAACTGATAGGATCAAAACAAGATCCTCAAGAAAAAACAAGCCTCCCCGGTGGACATCTACCATTAATGTTATACACCAAGAGAAAGAAGTTGCTGTCTAAGAATAAAAAAATGAGGTCCTAGCACTGGAAGAACACTCTACTCTGTCTGAAAAAAACAAATAAGACAACTTGTAAAATCTTCTAAGGGCAACTTCAAAAAAAAGTTATCAACTATAGTTAAGGATAACCATAAGGCATTCTTCAGCTGTATTCGTAACCTAAAAGGTAGGATATAGACGTGTGCTGAACTAGATGTGGATGGCATCACACACACTGATCCTGTGAAAATAGCTATCCTATTAGCTGACAGATTTGGTGAAAATCTCACTCCCCCTCTCCCCTCCAAACATTCCACAAAGCTTTCCGACTACTTCTCCCCCATCATGCATCTCCAAAGAGCAAGTCATTAGTGTTTTCTTCTAGGCCAGAAACACAGCCTCTATGACACCGGATGGCATCCAAGGTTGTATTTTAAATTGTCTAAAACATGAGTTAGCAACTCCATTAGGTACTCTCTTTGACCACAAACTGAGTATCGGTTTTGTCCCTGCTGAATAGAAAACAGCAACCGTCATCACCTTTCATCAAGGAGGTACAGCAACAGACCCTGGGAACTACAGACCCTTAAGCTTAACCTGCCTTATCTGTAAGGCCATGGAATGAATCCTCATGGACCTTATAAAAAAGGATATAGATGATCTGCAAACCCTTGATCTGACACAGTTTGGTTTTGTCAAAGGGGTATCATGCCTATTAAACCTGCTGGACTTCTTCAAAACCATTACCAGAGCCAGAGACAAAGGCAAAACTGTGCATATTCTACCTTGAGTTAGCCAAGGCATTTGACACAATCCCACATTTTGGCATCATTGATAAACTCATGTAGTTAAATATCAATGCTTATGTCATCAGGTGGGTTGCTAACTGGCTCACCGACAGATCACACTTTACCTCAACCAGTAGGCCTGTCATCAGGGGGTTGTTAGTGCTGGGCCCCCTATTGTTTGGAATATACTTTTCAGAAGTTCTGGCCAAAACAGATGGGCTGTGGTTGACTAAGTTTGCTGTTGAATGCAAATTAGGTGCAGTCATTGAATCCCCAAACAATGTCAATGTACTTCAAGAAGGACTTACACAAACCACTGATTGATTACAAAGCCATAGACTCAAACACAGTGCAAAAATACATTATCATCACCTTCTGTAAAAATAATATCCCTGCAGATTATCATATAAATAATAACTCCCTAAGTAACAACGTAATAGTGAGACACTTGGGAATGCAAGTTGACAGTGGCCTAAACTTTGACCACCATGTGTTTACTGTAGTAAGAAAGACATTCTACGTAGCATATCTCATTAGCAAAGGCATTGTCTCAAGAGTGAAAGAAGTTATAACACCCCTGAACTCCACCCTCATCAGGCCAATAATTGAATGCAATGTTTCCTTTTGTATGTACCTTACCAGGCACCTGCAACAACTTGAGAGACCTCAGAGATTTCTAATGAAGAAAATTCATTGTCTACAGCACATGTCATATATTGACAGACTGAAGTCACTGTCACTTTACTCAGTAGCATACAGACTACTTAGAGGAGACTTGTTCTGGCCTACAGATCATTCTTGGATCCAAACCTAATGGAAATGTTCCAGATCCGCAAGCCAAATGGGAGAAGGGTCACCTGCTCCAAGGACCTTAACCTGGCCTGCAACATAAATAAGACCTATTGGAGAAACAGATATGTCTCTCAGAGGCTGCCACTCCTCCGGAATAGGCTACCAGTTCACATCAAACAAAACCCCTCTATCACCCTGTTTAAGTGTTGCCTGGATAAATTTCTGCCCTGGATTTCACATTTGACCATCCTAGATATGGGCAGTCATTGCTAACTAAGATCTTGAGTTTAGGCAAGATCCTTTATAATGGGTTTCTCTAGTATTATATTGGGCACACACGACTAGGCTTATAAAGACCTTCGGCTCAATAGCCCAGTAACCAACTATGAACCTATGAACAGAATCTTTGAAATTATTTCATGCCTGCTACCTCATATAAGTTACTACATATCTGAAGTCTTTGCTGCGCTAACTGCCTAACCAGTGATAATAGCACAATCCCTTAACTAAGTCATCATCCACAGCGTCATGGGAATGGGTATTTCCATGCTTTTCTACTTGTTTAATGGTTGCCGAGTAACTATGGATATTACCTCCTACCTAGGTAATCGTGTTTATTTCTACTCTGCTTCCAATTGTCACTCAACTTAGCAGTCTGGAACTATGTTAGCTGTCACCCCAGTGTTTTATGCACAAAAGTCATGTATGACCACTCTCTGAAATATGCCTAAAAGTAGTGCAATGACAGCAATATGCAGCTGTAACTGCAAAGGCGTGAAGTTATGTTACACACTGCACAAGACACCGCAACTATCTGTGTTGTCCTTAGGCAGAGGACAAAATTCATCAAGTGGTGTAGTGTACATTGTTAAATGTACTCAAAATGTATTTGCACAACTAACTTATCAAATACAAGATTGTTTTTAAGATTAAAAAAGCATGCTTTATTGAAATGTCTGCCCCTGGCAATCATGCCACGCACAACAACAAAACATGTTTTACAAGTACATGTTTGTGAAATCTATATCACATAAACTATTTTCAGGGAATGAAAACATTTATTTACTTACATTCAGTACAAGGAACTATTTTGCACAGTTAACAATAAATAAAATGAATTTTGAACAGAAAACTTTGGGAACTGAAATCATGCAGCTCATCTTATGTCCTCTGATTAATTAATTCTCCAGTTTGTATTCGTATCTATTGCAGGGCCATGATGGATGCAGTACTTACTGAGAACAGGATAAGCGGCATATTACTGCATGGGCTGCCTAGGTCTATATATACTCTCTCACACAGTATATGCACCTAAAGGATATATGGAGAGATTTCAGTTCACTCATTGCATGTCTTTGTCATCTGGGAGGCAATTAGAGCAACTGCAACAAACCCATGTCAGGAAAAGTAGGATGTACAGTCTCCATATAGAATGGTATTTTATTCAAATTATCGAATAGACCAGTCATTAAACTGCACAAAATCAAACTCAAAAGTTTGAAATTGCAAAACATTAAACTTCTATAAAACAATTGTAAAACAACATTTTATGAAGGGGATAAGACCCCACACCCCTGCCAATTATCTATGCCAGCTCTGAGATCGCATTACAGGTAGCAAAGGGCAAAACCCTACTGTCCACTGTACCACAGTCTTGGGCAAAGACCTAGCAGCAAAATTTGCTATTTTGCAACTTCAAATTTTTGAGCTTGATATCTTGCGCTTTGATGATTTGTCCATTTTATAATTACAGTGGGGACCCATAGAAGGCACACTGGCAAAGGGCTGAACTGGAGAACATAGCACCTTAAAACTGCAATGTTAATCAATGCAGCTCCATGCCACCCAGCTCATTTTATCCGATAAAGAAAATGATTCTTTCCATCAGTTTATTACTTTAAATAAAAGACTTAAAAAAAAACAAACAAAAGAGATTTGTGTTTTAAGCTAAGAAATGGTTTGCCACACCTTTCATGCCTAAGGTGCTTCCATTTGTACTTGTCAGTGACCTCTTGAGTTGCATTTTGCTTCACAGACTCTGAAAAGTGCAAGCATTCCAGAACTTTTGTAGCATGTTAGGTGTTGTAATATTCCTGACAGTACGCTGCTTCTGTCTGTGCAGTCTACCAAAGTGATATGCAAATGTCCTCTAAAAATAATAAGTCAAAGCACTGGTCTTGAAAATCACAGAAGTGTCAGTAAAGTGGATATATTTCCTATTTTACCTAGTAATGTCTCGAAATTGATCACCTGAATATTTTAAGTGCTAAAGACTCTTCAAATGGACTTTATTCCTTGAACATTAATTAGCATACTCATAAATAGTTACAACCATAGTTAAAAAAAGTGGAGAAATGACAAATATAAAGGCAAAAAAAAAAAAGAAATAAAAAAACAAGAGAATCCTGAAGTTTTATTACTGATAAGAAAAAATGTTTCATATGCCTGTATCATTATGACAAAACTGAACATGGAGGAGTCATCCAGCTGATTTCATATATTACCTAAAACTCTTCATGTAGATGCTTCTACAGATTTCGCAAAGATATATTTGTCCCTAATATCAGATAAATGTCCATTTGTAATCTTTCACCCAACTTTTCTGCATTTGCAATATCCATTAATAAACTGCTAATTAAAAATATAAAAATACAAAAATGTCACCAAGAAGTAAATGCTCTTTGTGCAGAAAAAATAAATCCAAATAAGCATCAAAGGGCAGAAGAGCAAACAGATCTTTGACATTAAAATAACAAGTCCACACGCGTTGAAATATACAGAGTAAATCGATTTAATAAATAGTGAACTGGCAAGCGCTTTCACCCAAACAAACTATTCAGATGGAGAGTACAAACTGAAATAGTCAATGGAAAACATCATAATGACATCACTGCCCCCAATTAATTTAAAAACATATGTACCAGTCTAGAGACTTATCAAATATTAAAAATCAGTCAAAGCAGCTATAATAAACACTGCATAAAAATTATTACATATAAAACTGTGCAGATAAAACTATATGCACATAAAAACAAAAAAAAGTCAATGCTCTGTTTTCTCTTCTGCTGCATGATGCTTATTTGTTAATTAAAATGTTAAGAGCTACTTGATGTGATACTCAAGAAACAACAACAAAGATATATAGAGCTATAGGAAGTTATACATGAAAACTGATTCATAAAATGAAATAACAGTATAAGACAAGGCAAACTTTTGTTTTTTATTTGCCAGCCTACCTAGCAGTTGTCTACATTGGGACGTTTTTTACTGCTGTTATAGTTATATGAAGCATATGATAAATTTGCATATCTGATGAGCCACATTCTATTTGAGGAAATGCTTTGATCCCACTTGATTGACATTTCTCTGCATTTCATAAGAAAGGAAAGTCTCTAGAGAGGCTCTCCTGTCTGTGGCAGAAAAAGATTTTCTAAAGAAATTGAAAACCTTCTGTCCAATAAGCATAATTACTCTTCAACAAAAGCCATTAAAAACTCATGCACTTATGACAGTGCTTTGAAACTTTAGCAAGAAGAAAAAAATAATATTCTGCTGAACAAGAATGTCTGTGAGGGCTTAAGTTACAGTTTTGCTTTCACTTACCTCTCCAAACTCTGAAGTAGCTTAAATAACATGAAAATAACTATCTGCACACTACAGCTACAACTTCCTGCTATCACCAATGCATCTAACATTAAAGTATATGCAAAAATATGCAGCATTATGTTTTTGCAACTAATAAACATGAGAGGTTTTCCATATTTACGAATACCTGTATTAAACGTGTAACTATTTAAATGTAAATATGTTAAACTGACTGGCAGGTGCTGTGTTTTATAAGGAAGGGATGCTACAGTACTTATTTTAAAAATGTATGATTTCAATAATCACCACTGAAATCTTATTAAGTTAAACTGTTTATTAATGCTGAGTCCATCAGTGGTTAGCATTGCTGCCTTACAGCAAGAGGTTCTCGGGTTCAATTCATGGCTGGGGTGCTTTCTGTGCGAAGTCTGCATGTCCTCCCTTTGTTCACGTGGGTTTCCGCCAGGTGCTCCATTTTCCTCCCACATTCCCAAGACATGCTACAGGTGGATTGGACATTTTAAATTAGCCATAGGTGTGAGGATGTGCTTGTGTGTGCTTTCTGAGGAAGGTTGGGCACTGAGCTGGCAATTTGACAATGTAAAACTCTACTGCCACTCATTCTGCAGACCAATGATCCACTGTGCAGACCCCTAATGGGAACAGTTGAAAAGAGAAGAAGAAGATTAATGCTGAGTCCATGATATAGATGTACAAGACCTGACTATGACTGAGATGCCCTGAGTCTGAGTAGTGGCTTGATTGTTGTAAAGTCTGTTGTGAATGAAGAAAGTGAATAGCTAACAATGGTTTATCCATCCCAGGAGTAGGATGATGGGTTAGTCTACAGCACTGTACCTCTCAATTGTACAGATTTTCACAAAATGTCCAGATTTTGGTTCATATTTTTGGTCTGTTTTCATAAAATTGTGGTTTCTTTGGCAAATTAGTGTGAAATCATTGAAGACTGAAGTTAAAAAATAATGACAAAAATGTGAGTTTCAGACTTCCCACCCTTCATAAAACTCATGCTAATGCAAAACCTGTTATTCTATCAACTGTCTAAGTTTGTAAGAGCAATATTTTAAAAAGTATTCCTGTTTTGGGGCCTTTGCCCATTTTATATATGGCTTTGTCCAGATTTCTTACTCCAAGAGGTTGAGAGGTATGTACAGCACACAAAATGGGTTGTCTGTCAGAGGCCAGGTAGAAACACCAAAGTACATCTTGGACTTTGATAATATGCTTGGGTCTACCAAACAATACCATGTACTATAGCCAGAAATTGGCATATGCTTGGAAGAATGCATGCTTAAGTGGGTCAATAATGCAGGGCTCACTACTAGTTCTCTGCCCTCATCACCCATTCCTGTACTTCCTATTGATATTAAAAATGTAAATTCTAATGATCCTCTCCTTCCTGTCATTCACACAAATCCCTGCTGTTTCCACAGCCTATACATGCGCTTATATGATTTTCATTTTCCCCAAGCCAGTTTATGGTGCCCCCTTATACAACTAAACCCTTCATTTTTACAATTCCCCAAGGTTAATGGCCAACCACTTTCCCTTCATCCTATGTTTTTTTATTTCTCAGGCTTCATGACTTTCCACTCCAGTATCTCACCCTTAATAAATCCTTTTCATTTGAGGACATTGGTCTCGATAAACAGCTCCTTGCTGCTTATCCTTATAGGTTGTAAGTCCTCTCTGACTGCTGCAGCAATCAATATCCGTCTCACATCCCAACTACTGAGCCAGGTCTTGCACCAGCTAACTCTTTAATTACTTGCCCTACTAGTAGCCCTTTGCACAAGCATCACTTTTGATAAGCCAGCCATACTATGTAGCGCACTTCACTTCATAACATGATCATCGCTGCTGTTTCTTTACTGATTGCTTCTGGCAGATCAGTGGCAGACATATGGAACAGTAGGTTTGGGTGCGGACTGCCTTTTGTGTCAGACAATCATAGGTGCCGGACCCATAGAGCGAGGAGGAGGGAGCGCCCCTCCACTTTTAAAGCTGCTAGGACCCATGCGTGCGTCGCATGAATTTTAAACACAAATGTGTGCGGGAATCATTGCTGCCAGAGAGTCACCCACAGTAAGGAAACTTCCTGCCAGAGTCACACAGTAAGTACTGCCATTTATTTATTTGTAGGTTCATAGGTTCATAGGTTCATACTAGGCTATCTGCCCTAGGACATTTATAAGCCTAGCCAGAATGTGTTTGGCTTTCGCCACCCATTTTAAATTAATTTTGCTATACCTTAGTATACTGTGCCTCTGTCTAACAGTGACACAGAAGTGATACCCAGGGTAAACCTATGATCTCCCATCCACTCATCAAGATTCCTCTTGAAGAGAGTCAATGAGGGACTCTGCCTAACCTGGACTGGGATTTATTCCAGAGTGAAGGGAGCCTCTGGGTTATGAATCTGTCCCTCCAGCATGTCCTATTTATTTCAGTGCTGAGGTTCAAGTCTCTCGAGCATGTAGCTCGATGGGATTTGAATTTTCTGAGGTGCAGCATGTCCATTAACTCCGGGTTGGACATGGCTTTATACGTCAGGCACAGATCGCCTCTGAACATTCAGTATGCCACTGAGTAGAGCTGGAGTTTCTTTATCCGGGCAGCATATGGCATCTGTTTGAGCCCTTTGTTCCTCTTGCTGAAGTACTTTTGGGGTCTTTCCAGTTGCTGCAGGTGTCTAGTAAGGTACATCCCAAAAGGGGCATTGTACTCAATTATGGGCCTGATGAGGGATGAGTAAAGAGGCACGATGACCTCCCCTAATCTAGATGTGAATCCCTTCATGATTAGGTGGGCTATATAAAATGTTTTTCTAACCACTTTGGCCACGTGATTGTCAAATGAGAGATTGCTATCAACTTGGGTCCCCAGGTCCCTAATTACTTCTTCTGTACTTAATGGATTACCACCTATGTGGTAATTTGTGGGCACTTTGTTTTTGACAAAGGGGATGACTATACACTTTTTGGCATTTAGCTTGAGGCAATGGCTCTGGCACCAGTTGTCTGTTTCTATGAGGCCCTTTTGAAGGATGCTTGTGTCAGCTGCAGAGTCGATTATGGCACCCAGTTTGCAGTCATCTGCGAACTTGGTCAGCCACAGTCCTTCTGTGTTGGTTTGTACCTCTGGGAAATATATACTGAACAAGAGAGGTCCCAGGACTGAGCCTTGTTGGTCACCACTTGTAACTGGTTTGGAGTCTGACATGGCTCCAGCAATTCTAACCATGTGGGTTCTGTCCTTGAGCCAGTTTGCAATCCATCTAGTGACATAGGGGTTTATATTTAAGCTGGTGAGCTTATCTATAATGCCTGAGTGGGGTATTGTATCGAAGGCTTTTGCGAGGTCCAGGTAGGCTGTGTGGACCACCTTCCCCTCGTCAATGGCCTTGGTGACTGTTTCAAAGAAATCAACCAGGTTTAAGAGGCAGGATCTGCCCTTAACAAAGCCGAACTGGGTAGGATCCAGTGTCTGTAGGTCCCCAATATCTTTATTTATGAGGTCCATGATGATCCTTTCCATAGCTTTGCAGACCAAGCTAGTCAGGCTTATGGGGCGATAGTTTCCAGGATCCGTTGAGGCACCACCTTTATGGAGAGGGACCACTGTTGCTGTACGCCACTCTTTGGGCACAATCCTGTAGTAAGGCTGAGATTGAACAGTAGTTTTATGTTTGGGTTTAGCTCTTCTTGGAGTTCATGTAGGACGCAGCCCGGGACACCGTCTGGTCCTATTGATGCTGTGTTTTTTGCTTTGGAGAGGGCGGCTCTTACCTGAGCATCTGAGATGTCAGGGGGGCAGCACTCTGCTGGGATAGATAGTTGCCCTTTTGGTGTGGGGGGGGGGAGTTTGTGCTGAACCTGTCAACTAGGATGTTGGCAATGTCTGTGGGTTCAGTGTATTTTTTGTCATTTTGGACTAATTCTGAGCATATATGGGAATTATCACCCAGGTTCCTAACATAACTAAAGAAAGCCTTGTGGTTATCCTTAGTGTCCTGTGCAATTTTTCTCTCGAAGCTGGCCTTAGACAATTTTATGAGTGCCCGTAGTTTTTTGCTAATACTGATCAGTGATGCCTTCCCTTTTTGGGATTTTGCTCTATCATTTAGTAGCTTCCTCCTTCTATTGTATAGTTTGTTTATGGCTAGGGTCCACCAGACAGGACGTCTGCCTTTGGAGGATCAGGTCTTGGTTTTATTTGAGATTGCATGATCCATGCATTCCTGAAGGTGTTCATAGAATGCGTTTATAAAGGATTCTGCAGTCTGGGCCATATTTTCCACAGTCCCGGGGGCTTTGAAGGATTCAACCTCGGTTTTGAGGAGTGTGAAATTTGCTTTAGAGAAGTTTTTCACTGTGGTTTTCTGGGCAGGGGGTGGGGTCGGGATGTGAATATCCAGTGAGATTAGTTTATGGTCTGATCTTACCAGTGAGGGATACATTTCTGGTCTGGAGCATAGAGTCCCCATGTTGGTGATGATCAGGTCCAGTATGTTTTCCCCTCTTGTGGGAGTGGTAACAAGTTGTTCCATAGCATTTGAGTTTATAAATTCTAGGAACCTTTGGGCTAGGGTGTTGGAGCTAGAGTAATGCTCCCAGTCTATGTTTGGGTAGTTGAAGTCGCCCAATATAATGGTGTTTGGAGAGACCTTCATATTTTCCAGTGTTCTCAGGAAGGCCGAGTGGGGTTCCTGGGTTTGGGAGGGTGGTCTGTAGCAGGCTATAAACTGGAAGGCAGTTTTACCCACTGTTAGTTGCACATGGATAGTCTCTGATGCTTCGTGCTTTGCCACCAACCTGGAGGTGTGGGTGTCTTTGATGAATATCGATACTCCCCCTCCTTTTGTGGTTTGGTCCAAGTTTTGGGGCCGAAAAGTATGGTATGAGGTATAACCTGGTAGTGCTGGGGTGCTCTCAGGAGCCCTGAACCAGGTTTCTGTTACTACACAGATATCAATGTTCTCCATGCTAAGAAGAGTTTTGAGTGCATGCATCTTGAGGTTTCGACTTCTGGCGTTGAGTAGCATTACTCTTAGTTTCTTATCCCTTGTGATACCTATGGAGGTGGGTTTGTCTTTTGAGCCTTGCCTAAAAAAGGCACTATGGGGGTAGCAAGAGCCTTTGCCAATACCCGAAAGCCCAGGGGTGACAGGTGCAAGCCGTCCCTAGTGAAGCCTTGTGGCTTGTCGAGCATATCATCCCAAGCTGACAGGCATTGGATCCCCTTTGAATGACACCAGTACTTAAGCCAATTGTTGAAATTGATCATCTTGTCTTCATATTGTGGCATCATTCTTGGTGAGGGTAAGATGCTACTCAAGGTCAGGGTCATACCGGCCTGGGCTACATGCTCAGAGTGCTCCTTTATGTCTCTTTTCATGTAGTCCAGGGAGGTACGTCTCAGGTCATTCACACCAGCATGGACAATGATTGAGTCATATTTGTACTTGCCTTGGAGTGACCTGAGTGCTTGTGTTATGTGGCGGATCCTAGCACCCGACAGGCTGCTCACTGTGACCCTCTCCTTGTTCAGCCTGGAGAGCGGAACGTCAGTGTGCCTGACGATAGAGTCACCTATTACAAGTGTATCAGGTGTGTTGTTTAGTCTTAAGGGCTGTGACTGTTCGGCACACTGGCTTTGTGAGATATGTGTTGCACGTGTTTTGTTTTGGGGTAGCGGTTGCTTGGGTGTCTGCTTTGGAGGTCTCTGCTGCTTAGGCAGATCTTTATTTAGAGCCTCCGAGTATGTTTTTGTGTGATTATGTGTTTAGTTTGCTGTCGTGGTAGGTCTATGTGAGACTGGAATTGTAGTGAGTGTGGTTTCCTTCACCTCCTGACTGGTTATGCCAGTACTGGGTTGAGAGAGCTTAGCCTCCAGTTTGGCTATATGGTTGCATCTCTCACATGTGTTGGAATTTGTTGGGAGGAGGAGAGGGTTGTCTGTGTACATGAGGCAGTTGTAACATTGCCTCAAGATTCCCAGATTCACCAGCTGGACCGGAGAGGAGATTGACAACTGACCTTTGGACATGCTAGAATAATATTGGGAATTCCTTAATAATTGAAAACAAGGGCAAGTGGGGAGTGAGGGTGTAGTGCTTTTAATTTTTAGTGCTGACTTATATAATTGCTTTAGTGAGCAAGTGCCAGGTAACTTAAGTGCAATGTGTTACAGGTAACTTAAATGCAAAAACGACAAACAGTAACTTCCTTTCAAGTGAAACAAGGAAATAAGTACAGTAAGCAATGCAGATATCACTAGTGATCCACAGAAGTGCTGAGAAGCCATTAGGTGGAATTAGCGTTCCAGGGAAATAACAAGCAAACAAACAACAAGCATATAAACAAAGCTAGATTCAGCAGGCCTGGATCTAGTCTATGCTACAGCAAACAAGGTGTACCAATTTCAGTAAGATACAGTTCAAATATTCAGGCACTATAAACCTTTAACCAGAAATTCCCAGCTCAGAAGGGCAGAGTCCAGCCTCTTCTCCCACAAGAGTGCAGACCACGGACCTTCTTAATGTAAAATAACTGGCCTGAAGCCCAAGTGCTTAAACCAGAACTAATACACTTTAAGAATAACAGACACTGGGCTCTCAATCAGCAGTTCCTAACTTAGAAGGATGAAAGCTACCTGTCCTGCCACCACAGTGCATGCTACAAACCATCCTAATGTAAAACAACTGGTCTGAAGCCCAAGTGCTTAATCCAAAAGACTTAGAATGATAGCTACACTTTAATCAAGTTACTACGAAGCAGTAATAAATACAATTGAATACTTTAGAGAATGCCTGGATTAGTGCTCAAGTTACACAAACAAAGCTAGATCCAGCAGGCCCAAATCCAGTCTATGCCACAGCAAACAAGGTGCACCAACTTCAGTAAGAAGCAGTTCAGATATGCATGCACTATAAGCCTTTAACCAGAAATAGTGAAACTGCTGCTGGGCTCCCTTATGTGAATGAAACTGCTGCAGTTATTATATAACTCATAAGAACAATAAAAGTACTATAAATTATACCATACGGTGACACCCAGTAGTGCTTTGGTTTCATAAGCATAAAAAAAGAACACCAAAAAGGAGCATAGAAAAACAACTTTAGCTACCGATGCTTTGGCTGATGAACAGCATGATAAAAAGTGTAGCATCTCTTTAGACAATTTAGCTATTAAGCTATTAATGTTAAAACGATGACAATAACGTGAGTTGTGCCAGATATGCTGATAAAACATCACTTTGAACAAATGTCAGAGCATATACATTTTTAAATTTACCAGAAAGTAAACCACTGCTTGCTACCAAAAATAATAAGGTTTTCCAGTCTTAAAGACAGAGGCCGGATGCTGCTCAGTCACCAGGATACTTGTTATTTGGTACTGTAAAAAAAATCCAGTAATAATTTTCTATGTTTCATGGAGCTGTATCACTTTAATCCGATAAAAAATGCGCAAACATGGCTTTCTGTGCTATTTCCATTCCTACACCCATGCCCAAAATACTAGAACAGAGACTGATTCAGAAATTACCATGGGAGTGGAGAGTACAAATGTAGGTCCCAAAAGCAAGAATCTAAGACAAAAGAGCCAACACTGAAGCTTGCAAATAGCCCAAGCAGGGTATTGGGTCTGACACTAAAATGCCTCTGCTGTTGCATTGACATACAGACAAGGCTTGTTTATTCACGACTTACTGGAGATCCAAAGGCCAGCATTTAGAGTCATTTGCTGCCTCTAACAAATATTACTCAAAATGCATCTGTGACAGCATTGCCCGGAAGGTCAAAACGCATGCTTCAAAAGTTTAACCACTTTTTAAGTATTTTGTTTGTTGTCTCGAGAACACAACAGTATAATTCATACCTGTCAGCTGTCTCTGATTTTGGCTCATAGTTTTGTTCTGATACCTTAATATCACAGATGCTTTCAAAATAAAGGTGATTGCTTATAATTAAGAAATTATGACATTCATTACAGTTACGAGATCATACCTCTCAACTGTATAGATTTTTACCTCATATTTTTGGTTTGTTTTTCATAAAACTGTAATTTTCTGACAAATCACTGATAAATCATTAGAGATCCAAGTCAGAAAATAATGACATGCTTTGAGTTTCAGACTTCATACCCTTCAGAAAATTCATGCTAATGTAAAATCTGTTACTCTATCAACTTTCTAAGTTTGTAAAAGCACTATTTAAAAATTGTCTCGGTTTTGGGCCTTCATCCCCCATTATTTATGTCTTTGTCCACATGTCTTACTCTAAGAGGTTGTGAGGTATGTACTGGATTATTTTTCTTCAGAAAGCGCAACTTAATTGACACATTCTTATTTTGTCAACTTTCTAAATCAATGGTGCTAATATTTAAAATGTTGCTAATTTGACTACTTTGCCACTGAATTTTTTTGACTTCTAAAACTATCTTTTATTTACACTTTCTGTGGGCCATTAGGCATCTCATAGTCTTTTATGTGTGTATGAGGGAGATCTTTTGCAGTCTGAATTTATTAAGTTGAAAACTCGTTAAGTTACTGGTTCCATTATGTTAGTGAAACTGTTGCTGGGTTCTGTTATGTTAGTGAAACAAGTGTGTGTGTATCTGTAAAATGCCCCAGGTACTTATTCCTGGTGGTTAGGATTAGGTTCAAACCCTGGTCTTTAGGTACAACAGCCTGCATTCTCTACCCACACCACCACATCTGATTCAGGAGGCTTAATCCATAGCACTCAACATTAATCAGTGAGAACAGAATTCATTAAATAATGATAGCGCTTTAAGCTTCAGTCTTCCTGACTTTCAAAGGAAATACATGATAACACAAAACCCTATTTTAATTTTAGCAACTTTCTAAGATTACACAAGCAATACTTAAAATGTATCCCTGGTTTTTGCCCTTTGACCACCAATTACATTTTGGCTTTTTCCAGATCTGCTGTGAAATTGAGAGATTTAGTTGTATCAAATGAGTGGTGCAGTGGTAGTGTTGTTGCTTTACAGCAAGAGGCTCTCTGGTTATATTCTCGGCGGGGCCTGCTTTCTGTGTGGGGTCTGTATGTCTTCTCTGTGTTTGTGTGGGTTTCCTTTGGGTGCTCCACTTTCCTCCCATGTTACAAAGACGTGCATCTGGAGCATTTCTCTCTGGGTCTTTGCTGAAAATTGACTTTGTTCCAAGTTGGACTTTCCTGGTAAACAAATGTTAAATAAATAAAAACTGTTATGAGGAGCTGAGAGCTTCAGGGGAAGAAAAGTTTAGTGCTGCTTATTCCAAGTCTGTTCGCATTGTTAGTAGCACAAGTAGCCTTACGTTTGATGCAGAAGGCTGTGGGTTCTACTCCCACAGTATGCAGATGGATTGCTGATACTGTACTGTGTTGTACTTTAAAGGGAGTGGATGCTGCAGTCCTGTGAATGCCCTCCTTTGGAGGAGTTACCTAGTAACTATGAACCTGGTATCAGTTTGCCATCCATTCCCTATTGCAGTATTACAAGCTTATCATTTTTTAATGTAATATAGGCACTTTATTCTTCAAGGGCAACAGCCACTTTATTTGTAGATGAAACAATGAAATATAAAGTTCTTTCCTAGCAGCAACCTCTTCATTAGTTATAGATCCCTTTAATGTGGAATTATTTAGATGACTGACTTCTGCAGACATTTTGCATATTTACTGATATTGGTGGATTGTAATGACAAAAGTTTGAGTGGCCTTTTATGGTTGAAATTTTCTGAAATGGGTAGTTTTGCCACTATTGGTTCATACATTTTGTTTCTTTGCTTACTAGAAGACTGTTCAAAACTACAAATTTAAAACGCATTCTAACAACGGGTGCTATATTATACAAGGAATATAATTTAATGCAATCAGGAAGGTGAATCAAGGAATGCATACATATGCATGGCCCTAAAATTGTGTTTGAAAACAGCCCAGAGGAAAGTGTGAAAGGCTCAAAATCAAGGGCAAATTTTAAGCTTTACTCTTGTTACCAAAGCAATGGATGAAGGTAAAACAGTTCACACCACACAACCTTGACCTGGCCAAGCCTTTTGACACAATCCCCTACTCAGGTGTAGTACAAAAGATGAATAATGTAGGAGCAAACACTTGAACACCAGCTGCATTGCCAACTTGCTCACAGGGTGCAGGAGGTCAATATAGGGGAAGAGACCAGACACCAATGGAGTCCCCCAGGGTTTGGTGCTGAGACTTTTTCTGTTTGGCATATACATCTCGAAAGTAAAATGAAATACTAAAGGGCTTTGGCAGGCTAAGTTTGAGATGACTGCAAGCTAGGAGCAGTTATTGAATCCCTAAATGACTTAACCATCATTGCAAGAAGTTTTGTCCTAAATAATAACTGGTGTCAAAATCATAACAATGCCCTCTGAGAACAAACCCAATTGTTTGGCATTTGGGAACTTGTATGTACAGTGACCTAACCTTTGACTAACATGTGCCCAGAGTCATAAGAAAGCCTTTCTATATTGCACAGCTTATAAACAAATTGATTGTGACTAGATCTAGAGATGTTGTTGTCCCCCTTTACAAAGCTCTCAGTAGGTCATTAGGTCAATCATTTTGTATAATGCCCCCTTTGGCATGTATCTGTCCAGCCCCATGCAACAACTGGAATACCTTCAGAGATACCTTACTAAAAGGATACAAGTCCTAAACAATAGGTCTTACACAGACCACCTCAAAGATTTATTACTATACTCAGTATCCTACAGAGTGCTTAGAGGTGACATGTGTGGCATAAAAGGCATCCTCTGACCTAATACAGATGGATGTACTGAACATCAGCAAGTCAAATGGCATCAGAAATACTTAGTCCAGGTATCTAAACTGAATGTTGTGGAGAGATGGATATATATCACAGAGCCTACCACTGTTCCAGAACAGACTATCCATAAAAATAAAACAAAGCTCATCTGTCCATATTCAAATGCAACTTAGATCTAATGATGGGTAAGTGTACTAAAGGATTTCCCCTCATGCCACTAATGGATAGAGGCAGTTCCTAAATGCTGCATCCCTTACATGGGTCTCCTCAAATGATCTATACTATGATCACAGTTATTCTCACTATGGCTAATATACAATTATCAGCCATGGGATAGATAGAACCAATCAGAAAATGATAATTCAAGTGCCAAAAGGGAATTGGCTAAGCTTAAATTATCCTCTAAGTGAACCTATGTTGTGGTACCAAATAATAATAAAAAATTGCCCTTTTTAGATCACTAAGTGCCCCTCTCACCCCCTCCCCCCAGTCTTCAACAGCTTCCGGTGCCAATGCAGGCAATGTCAGTAATTGTTGAGCCTCATCTAGGGTTAGTTCTTGAATTTTCTCCTCACCTTCTAAGTTTTCCTCCTCAGTCAGCCACCTGACTTTATTCCTCTGCTGATGGAGTCAGCTACTATCACTTCTCGTTCCACCTTCACAAGGATTTGCCTTTTCATGACTTCCCCACACTGTCTAGTTCTTCCATGTTTTCCTCTGTCAGACTGATAAGACCCAACTCTTTCTAGCATCATGTCCTTTCCCTAATGCTTCTTCTGCTTTAACATCCTTTTCAAATGCTAACATTCTCTTGCTGCTCTTTCACTAAGCTATTCTGGCATCTGCCTGTTCCCCTGCCTTCACATTGTCTCCTTCATGCCCCCATGCTGGCCATGTGCTCTATATGCATTTGCCATCCTACTGCCTTCTCCCGAGCTTTGCAAACTTGTCTGCAACACCCTTCTGTTATGTCCTTTGTCACACCTCATTCCCTTCTACCATGTCCACTTATGTCAGCACATGAAACTTTTAATATTTCCTCCTCCCTGTCCATCTTATATTGCCCTTGATTCTTTAACTATCCACAAATTCATACTGTTCTATAGCCCCTGTTACTGCTCTGGTAATGACCTGTCTTGAAATTTACAAAGGTGTCACACTCTTCAGTGTTGTCATCAGCTCCTTAATACTGTAACTTGTCTTTGCAACTACACTCTTCATCTTCCCCAAACGTTTCTAAACCTGTGCTCTGTGTCTTGCACAAATGCCCACATCTGTCTCTTTTTGTCTTGTATTTATTTCAATTTCTCCCCCTCAGCTCTGTTCCCCTCTCAGATTTGAATACCACTCTTTGTGTCTTCCCTTAAACTATACTTTCCCCTTTACTTCTTTCACCTTTCTTACCCCCACACTGTGCCCGTTTGCAATGACATTTCTTGGTTTCAATTGTGCATGTCTGAAAATGGAGTCATATTACAGACTAACCTGATTTTTCTCATGCTATTTTATGATTGGATTCCATGCATTCTGAACTTTTATAAGATGAAAAATGTTTTAAGAACTACTTAGGAGATTCATTCATTTTGGATTTTGTCAAAGAAATGATAATATTTTGTGACGGTTTCTTGGAATCCTGATAATATTTCACAGAGTGGTTTGAGGACCCTGCAATTTTAGATGCAATGTTAAATCTTGCCCTTCACTGAAAAATTGAAGAACTGAGAGATTTGGTGGCCATGAAATTACTGGACAATGAGTGCTTTCATGAGTGTTTCTGTGGCAGGATGCCATTCTGTTTTTTTTTTTTTTTTTGTCATTCCCTGGAGAGTTGAGGGGTTTGGCTTTGCATTTGGTAGGCAACAAATAAGGTTGGTGGCTAAAATGGCTGACTGTTTCATTATGTTTGGCTTGTCAAAATGTGATATTTGTGGTTCACTGATTTATTCCCTTGCTTTTACTGAACATTGCCAATGGTTGCAGGGTTCAAACTTTGCCGAGGAACTTGGGATATTTAACATAATGAGTTTATGTTTATTCTTGTGGTTTTAAAGTTGTAATCACTATTTTATATTGCACAGTTGTTGTTACATCAATCGCTCTGCATTGTGTTTGTAATATGTGTAGCATGTTTTAAGAGGGAGGTTGGCATAATGGTTAAGATAGTTGCCTTACAGACACAAGGTGCAGTGTTTGATTCTCACATAGGTTAATTGGCTAAGGTTAACATAGCCGATAAGGGCAATTAGGCTAGTACTAAGGTATGAACCTATGCTGTAGACTTTAATTATTGTATTTTATTGTATACATTGCTACTACTTCTCAGAAATTGTAAGTGTCTATAAAATAAGCACTACAATAAAAACTGAAATTGAAGTTGACCTATCCCACTCCTGAAGTTTTCCATTCACTGTACCACCCATCTTCAGATGTTATGCTGCTACGGTCTCTTAACTTCATTTGGTTTACGCTGAAGTTCTTCTTTTATGTGTTCCCCTATCTTCTTACTCTCCTCCTCGCTTTGATGTATTGCTATCTTGCATTATTCTGAGATATTTCGAGCTCATTTTTGTTGTTCTTTGTTCTTGGAGCTGTGTTGATCCTTATTTCTTTGGACATTTCCTCTACTGCCATAAAGTGCTCCCAGACTTCTATACTCTTAGACTCATTGAAATTACAAAAAAAAAATGTTCTTTGGTTTTATGAAAAACACATATTTACTGACACAATACCAACTTACTTGAGCTTCTCCCATCCTTTTCTACTAGAATATGTGAAGAATGGGTATTTGAAGCCCTGTTGTGCCATCTCATGATGCAAGACTTGTCTCTCTCTTTAGTGGCACACCTGAATTGTGAGCCAATGTATTTGTGCTTCACACCTAGTGCTGAAAAAACATTATCAGTCATTATTCTGTTTGTATATTTGTACTGGCATTGTTTTTATGTTTTTTAGCAAGTGTTTAAAAACACTGTGTTTGCTCATTTCTTACATTCAAGGCAAATAAATGGTGTTCTCCATAAGACAGCATTGAAACAATGGGTATTGATCACATGACCTATCACATACAAAGCAAGTACTAGACCATTTGATCAATTTTCTCTTTATTTACTAATCTATAAGACAGACATACAGACTAAGTATGTAACATTGTTAGTGACATGGAGGCATTGGGCCTTTTATCAAGAAAGGCACTGTTATTTATTTCTAGGAGAATGCCACGAGATTCTGCAAATTTTGATAAAGGAAAATTCACCCTTCAGCTTAATATACTTAACTTTATCCCAGAGTTATTTTTTTCTGTAATGTTAGATAGATGTCATTTAATACCAAGAAATAATTCAGTACATTTTACTGTTTCCTTGTCACACATTGTGAACATTATGAAGGATTTACCATGACTTACTCATACCTCCTGCTGTTCTGTTGTTGCTATTGAACATAGACAAAGATGGTGTTATAGCTCTTAGCCCTGTGACCAGTTATGCTGTAGAGTATAGATTTGTAGTAGTAGAGAACTAAAGGCATAGAAGCCTTGGAAATAAATAACATTACAAAGGCAGGAAAAGCAGCTTTAATTAAGTGACCTTAATCCATGAACTCAAACGCCTATAAGGAAGTAACACAATGTCTAAACAGAATAAAAAGAAACATGCACTAACATAAAACAAGAAATATGCACAATAAGATAATTAAAATGTCCAATAACATTTTAAAAGTAACCAGGTAAAATGCTTGCAAATAATCTCCTTAATTTAAGACTTTAGTCTTAAAGAACCATATTTTAAAATGCATGTGTGTGTGTGTGTGTGTGTGTGTGTGTGTGTGTGTGTGTGTGTGTGTGTGTATATATATACATATATATATATATATATATATATATGTATATATATATTATGTAACAATATTTGTGACAATAAATACATTTCAAATAGCTTAACAGTAACAAAGTAATACAGTTGAAAACAGCTTACTATTATTGTTTAACTAGATAATGGGCAAAATGTACAAAGATAATCTATTGGCAAATGAATATTCTCCAACAGGGCTTTATTGAACAGGTATTGCCCAGTAAAACAGAAGTCTGCTGCTTTTTGGTAGCATATTAAGCCACCACAAAGCATGGAGTGAAATAAATCCAAATAAGCAGCATCTATTTTTCACTCACTAAATGTAGCTATTTATCGAATTTAATAAAAAAGTAAATAAACTAAAAAAAAACAACAAAACAAACAAAAAAGTAGCAAAAGTAACTGCAACAGCCATTGCAAGGGCTTGCCATTTTACTTTCTCTTCACTAAGCACAGCTTAAAAATCCACATTTAGTGAGCATCTCAACTTCTTTGTTTAAAATTCTAGGCAAAGCTTGGACTCCTCCTTGGGTCAAAATCTGGTATAAACATGTCCTAAGTAATAATTTTAACCCAAAAACTCTTCATTTTTTAAGCACATCAAACCTTAAGGATCTAAAACTCCATCATTCCTTGAAATATATGATAAAAACCTTTCAGGAGCTATTCCAGTCCCTAAATCTCGGAAATGCACTTCTCCTCTTCCAGCCTATTCATCTTAACCCAAACTTAAACCTGAACTCTAGAATGATTCATTTTATTAACTACCCTTTAATCAAGGAATTCAGTCTAAGGGATATTCATAAACGCAACCACCTTTCCCTAACAGATCTTCAAATCACTCTAAATTTATCCAAATAATATATTACTATTTTGAGGCAAATAAAGGAGCTTAATATTTCAGTACTTCATAGATATCCCAGTACTGATGCTGATTATAACCTAGTGGCCAACCTATTACAGAACTTAGTCAGTAAGAAAAATATGGTGTCCATGGCTTACAAATCCTTTTCTGCAAGCTTAGTTCAAGGAAAAATGATTTTTGCTGATTATTGGGATCACCAAGGGACTATCTCCTCGATGGAGCAGAAACTTCTAGCTATTAAGTCTACTCTTCTGTTCTCACCCTTTAAAAATCTTACTTACACACAATTTATGATTACAAACAATTTATATTTCACTCGAGTACATTTAAATAAAGTTGATCCGAATGTATCCACTTCATGTTCCTGCTCCTCTTATCCTCATGCAGATATTATCCATATTTTGTGGTTCTGCATATACTCCCACAGTAGTTGGTGCTCTCTCAAGGTAAAACTTGACAAAATGGGTTACCATAACTCAACCTTGTCCTGGGAAATGGAATTGCTATGTTACCAGCCTTAATATTCCAAAATTCAAATTCCATGCCCTAATTACTCTCTGCCTTTTGGTCAAATTTTACATTACTAAACACTGGCTAGACCGCTCCAAGTTGTCCTGGAGGGGTTTTAAGTACTTGTCGATCAAATATATTACTTCTCAGAAACTGTTACTAATTAACCCTCATAAACGGACTGCATATCAGAAATTCTGGAACTTTTTATTTGTACTCCTGACTGATGATTAAGTAAGATTCACTATATGTCCTTATTAACACTTATCCCTGTTTACCTATAGACCTTTTAACCCCTTTTGTTCCCTCTTTATGACCAGTATTTTAATTGAAAAAGGCTCAAGCCTGAGTCCGAAATTTAACTTTCATCCTTTCTCCTGAAATCTGCAATATTGTTCAGGGGGAATTGCGATGTGTGTGTGCATGGTATATGTATTCTTTTTAACTAGTTCTGCATATATAGATCTCTCTTTGTGCAGTAGGTTTTTCTGTTTTCCTATTCTTAGCAGCACATATGTATATAATGTATTATAGGTTATGTTTTGGTCCTCTTCTGTATTACTACTCGTGATTACTCTGCCTTTTGTTGTGATAATGTGTTATATATTTTTGTTAAAATCAATAACATTTTTTATTTGAAAAAAAAAAAGAATTCTAGGCAAAGCTAATAATAATAGGGAAGCAGATTATGGATGATTTTTAAATATAACCCTAATTCACTTAAAATATAATGGGATTGGTATAATGGTTAAAGTGTTTACCGGGCAGTCACAAGGTACAGACTTTGAGTCTCACCTTTGAAAGGGAAAGTAATTAGATTTAAAATGGCCCAAAAAGGCAACTAGCCCAGTATTTGGTGTGACCTATGCCCAACCTACAAGGAACTCACAAATCCAGCCCTGATGAAGCTGCTACACATCTGCAAGTCAAACAACATGAGGATCACCCAGTCTCAGGACGTTTACTCTCAAAATATCGAAGTTCATAAAAATTAACGTTTGATACTTCGAAAATGATGTCCTACTAATGCATACTAATTAGGTTAAATTGTCAAATCTGTTGATCGAATTCAACAGATTCGACATTTATGTTAGAAATCAACAATGATGGCAGTGTAGGTGCAAATTTAAGTTAAACACCTACACTATCATTCACGTTTTAGCAGGGGGGCAAGCCCCCTGCACCCCCTGGTGCAGGGCTGTGCCCTCACACCCCCTACAAATTAAATAGTTTAACTCTGAGACCGCACTACAGTGAGGAAAGGGTTCATTTCCAATTCCACACTGCACTGCGACTCTACTCATAACATCTAGTTCATATCAGCGAATACACATTTGCATTCGCTGATACGTACTCTTGATCTCCTAACGTTCATCAACACGGAAGTCGACTAACAGTCCTTCAACTTCTGTGTTGGCTGAACCAACGTGCAACTTTTTGATAGTAAACCATCTCAAGATCTAAATTTAGTCAGCAACTCAAACAAAACATGCTGGAGACACAGATATGTGTTTCAGAGATTGCTCCTTCTTTGTAACAGGCTTCTATTCACATTAAGAAGTGCCCTTCCCTGGCCCTCTTCAAATGCAATTTGGAGAAATGGATGGGGAATTGCAAATTCACACCTGGGCTAGTGCCTATGCCCCTTATGGACAGGGCCAATCTGTAAGATGCTCAATGCACAGGCACTACTCCATTCCATCCTCTTTCCCAAGGGTCCATATATTGGGAAAAATTGGATTATATTGGCTGGGCCTGTAAGGGCTGTTAGTCTAGTAATATCCTATGAATCTATGAACATGCAAAAAATAAACTGAGCAAGAGATTTTCCATCAACATTAAAAATTATGACACTATAAAGTCTGTCTCTATTGTCTGTAATCCACTGTGATTTACAAGAAAATCAAACATTTGACATAAAATAAGGAAAGTTCTGCAAAACTAGTGACAGTTGAAAGGAATGGGGATGGGAGTTGCAATGTCTTGCACTATCTGATATTTTTTTTTTCACTCATTTGATCACACTGGGATATCTGAGGTGCGCTCTGTCAAGAAATTGGCTATAATTGCTAGGCATGTCTGAGTGTCCACTCAAGTGGATGTGTGCGTGTGAGTGGACATTAAGTATTTATAAAAAAATTATATTTTGGATGAAACTACTTCCTCTAACAACAATTACATATGCTACAACAACTGTGAAATATTTGGCAGAGGAATTATTTTACATTAAAAATATAAAATTGTATATATTAATTGAAAACAAATGACCATTTAACAACAGAGTACTTAATTGCAATAATACCCTTAAGGATGGGTATTACTGGGAATTAGTGACATCAGGCCTCACAATTCCTGTGGTTGGTCCATTATTTTCCTATAACTCCAACCATGTCAGACACTATTGCTTGCTTGTGATACCTAAGGAAATGTTCACTCAAAGGCCATTCAGTTATAGCTAACTTGTTATTTTAATGCTACTGGGTGAGAATATCTTTAGGAATCATAATAAAGATTACCGAATGTTGTTTACTACTGTGTTACTCCAGGTTACTGGTAACTCATTTGAAGTGCGTTTATTATTATAAAAGTTGTTACAGAAAAAAAAGTAAATATGCCTACATTTAATCCATATGCAATTGCTGCAAACACTTGTACTTGGCTTGGTGGTGTTGGACAAGGCACAGAATGCTGATGTATTCTGTGTCGGTACCAATGTGGCATTATCTACCAATGAGAATGCAAGAGTGCCACAAGCACCCAGCACTGGTGCCTGACCTCACCAAGTTATCAGAAAAGTTAGAGGCAGAGGCTGCAGAAACAGCATCTGTAATAAAGTCCATGTGTCATTTGCTCACATTATCCTTCTCTGAAAAAAATAAAAAAAATAAATGACACAGCTACATAAGTACATGCGCATTATGAATTTTTAAGCTTTAATGCCACAGTGATATGTCTGAAGACTACAGGAGTTAGCAGAGGCTGAATGTGTGAGTGTGCACCAAACAAAACTATCAGTTTCCACTTGCCTGGGCCTTTTACAGAATCTCTTGTTGGGCATGCATACCACCATTAAAATCCCTGTTGCATTGATGTGAGTGAAGAGACATTATATCTAGCACATATCAGATGTCAATGGATTTTTGTAGGCTATAGGGGTGTTTGTGCATGTCCTGTTATGGGTTAGTATTCTGACCAGCACTGGCTTCTCTGCCTTCTGTCTTTCTAAGGGCTAGGATAGGATCCAGGTCTCTAAGACCCTAAAAAGGATAACATGAGAATGAAAGGAATGAATGATCATGCTGTTATTGGGATTACACGTACATAGTAAATCTATATTATCAACCATAATATTTCACACAGGACACTAGCATACATCATGAATGCCAGTTAGTATGCGTATATTCTACTGTTAGTACTAATGAGAGTAAATACTAAGCAGTTGCAGTAGTTTGGACAAGTCACCCTACCCTACTTTCAAGGACAGTGATCTTTGAGTTAAGATTTATTAGTTGCTGGGACATTTAGGAAGCCCTCTCCTGAATCAAGGGTGCAGGAACAGTGCAGGTCCCCTACAAAAGAAAAAATATTAAAACATTTAACAGTTAGGTTCAGCATTCATTATCTCAATGCTTGATTCACAGTATGGAAGTACTGACGGCATTGGTATCGTATTTCATACTTCTGACAAGAGAGCAATTGGAAATACTATGCTCTACCATGCATGGCAATTCAAGATCAGAACTCTTACACAGTTGTTTAATTTAAATTTAAAGTATCGTTTTAAATATTTGGCTTTTTTTACTTAAATATCCTGAAGCCAAAGAAGAGAGTAATGGATGGAATTAAGACATCAGTGATACTGTAATATCTTCGAAGCATTTGCTATATTTCAGACCTAGCTGAATCAAATTAATGCTATCATGGAAGTACATGAAGAAATATTACCAGAAAGAAAAATGAAACCCAAACTAGAAGTAATAATATTAATTGTTTGCACAATGAGTTTTAGATATCAGGTTAGAATAATGCACTCCATAACAGACTGGATTCTTGACAAAGATGAAGCTCTGTCAGCTCCATATCTGATTAGGGATCAAACAGGTGCTGGGAGGAGTTGGACCAAGTAGGGAAGGAGACAGAGTGGAGGTAAGGTCATTCATGCTGGTGGTAAGGAATGGAAGTATCACCACATCGATTTTGGCTTTCAAATGACCACTTATAGCCACTGGGAATAGGAGTGTGGTCTGCTGAAAAATCCTTATGCCTCTAGCTAGAGCATGGGAGCAGTAATTGGTGGATTTGTTTACTATAAATGGATCTGTTCATCACTAGACAGGGGGGTTAGGGCAGGGGTTTTCTTGGCAGTCACTAATAATGGCAATGCCCTAGGGCTATAATATTACTATAAATAGCCAGTCAGGGTGCAAGTCTGTATCCCCATATTTTCATGTAGTATAGGTAGCTTCTTTCTATCAAGTAAACTTGACTATTGAACCAGGGTGGAAGAGAGATCTTAATAACAAGGTGATGGTCACCACACTGCTGGAAGAATAGGTTATATACAGAAAAAACAGGAGATGAAGGAAAAAATAAGAAATGTGGTGATGAAAGCGAAAAATTTTGCTAAAGTAAGTACTTTGAATTTTTATATTTATAGCAATTTCACTATCTGCATGAGTTTTATTTTAATTAGCAAGGAAATTAATTTGCATCAGGATATTTATTCATTCAATATAATGCAGAATGTATGACCATCTAATAATGGTTTGTTCTAACTGAACAAGTATTTTAGGGATATACCTCATAATTCTGTTGGATTTTAAAGAATGTTGATGACTTTGCCTCATATTTTTGACCTCTCTCTTGTATTTTTTAAATCTTTTGCTAAATCACTGAATGTTACAGTCAGCTATCAATGCCAGGCATTAGAGTTTTACACTTCTTATCATACAGAAAGTGCATGTTGAGGCAAAATCACTTTTTGTTTTTGAGCTAATTAAAATCATGTTTAAAAAATTGTCCCTGATTTTGCCACCCCACCTAATTATTTTTGACTTTGTTTAGAATTCTTCAGCAAAAAAGCTGATATATATATATATATATATATATATATATATATATATATATATATATATATATATATATATATATGCGTGTGTGTGTTTGTGTGTGTGTGTGTGTGTGTGTGTGTGTGTGTGTGTGTGTGTGTGTGTGTGTAACAATGCCATTTTCGGCAATTGTAATTGTACACTGAAAATGAGTTTCCTCTTTTGAGTAAAGCTCTCAACATTGCTCCAACAAGCCACACAGGTCTTGTTATACCCTGAAACAATTACATTTTTCATGGCATTCAAAGTGCTGCTCAATATTTTTTATGGTATAATTCACACTAAAATATTTTTTTCAGGATTCAGGCACATTAATATCAATATCTAATAACATGGCTGCAGCTTTTGAAGCCATTTATGATAAAAATAGCAAACCAACTTTAAATAATTCACCAACATACAGATATTCATTTATTTATTTTACATTTGTTGACCAGGATTGTCCGACTGAGATGAAGAGCCCTTTTTCAGTGGAGGCCCAGGGAAAAAAGCTCCAACATATTATACAATTTTCATTATAAATTAGCATTAAACAGCAATGTTACAGGATTATTACAAGACATTAAATAGCAATACAATGTTATACTGTCTCAATAATCAGGAGTATAGCATAACTAGTTCGATATATAAAAAGAAATATGTCATTAAGATGAGTATAGATTTTGGGGTAAGTGGTTATAAAAACCCAGTTTGATCATAATGTAGTTGTATGAAGGCAAGACAATTATAATAGAATGTTTCTCTGAGGCAATTTGCTTAATAGATTTTAAAAGACAGTAGAAAGAGTAGTCAAGGAAGATTAGAGAGAGCTAGTGAGAAGAGTGGGTTAAGGGCAGAAAGTAGATTAAGGTATGAGAGGTAGGGGATGTTAAGGAGGGAGAGTGCAGTGGCAGGATCAGTGACTTTTAAAGTGCTCTTTGGTGGCTGTCTTAAATTGTTTAGGATGTGTAAGGGTCCTGATTTTGAGTGGCAGCCTATTCCAGGCAATAGTGGGGTGATAGCTGTACATGTTGAGTCCAAATTTATAATTGGGTTTGTAGATTTGTAGTAGGTTTTGGTTAGAGCTTTGGAGAGATCTGGAAGAAGAATAACAGGAGATGAGAATAGAATATTTCAGAATAGAAATATCAAAACAACTTTAAATAATCAACCAGCATGCAGATATCAGAATGCAGCTGACAGGAAAATAGTTTCCTTTCTGTTTTATGCATGCACTGAAGAATGATGCAGAGGTGGGAAGATGCTGTGTTGATGCATGGTGGGTATGTTTTGATTATGACAAATCTGTTAAACAACAACTGTGTACATCATACAAAAGGGCCACTGAGATGACACGTGAAAAATGCCATTTTCAAGATTATTTATAAAGAGATCTTCAAGAGTTGCAAACCGATGAAATGACATAGTTTTTATGTGTTCAAAGTCACATATTCTAGAAATGCTCTTTTAGCCATAAATATTTAATGAAGCCACCTGCAAGATCAGTAATATCTGGATTATATTTTTAATGGAACCATGCTCAGTATTTTCTAAAAAGAGTGTATGTTTACCATCAGCCTGTCATATTCCTTGAATATAATCCTTAAATTAGCAGATTTTGTTTAGACTGAAGATTTGTTTTCTCCACTTTCTTTTCGGTGACATTTGGTATTTTAAAGCTTTTTTTGCATTTTTGCTTTAGAATCCTGGCGTAGAATCTGAGCAAGTAAACCCTCAAAAATGGTTCAAGTTTTACATACCATCATATAAACCACAGTGTTTATTAATCAAGTTAATATGAGAGAATATATACTGCAGTGGTGGTGCTGTGGTAGAGTTGTCGTCTCACAGTTAGACGTTGCCAGTTTGATTCTCAGCTAGAGCTTCTTCTGTGTGGCAACATGTGTGAACGAGCCTTCATTTGTTGAAGGTTGTGTATTAGGCCCGGCAAGCCAGCACGTAAAACTCTACTGCCAATCATTAGCGGACCGGAGTTCTGCTGTGGCGACCCCTAACTGGGAAAAGCCGAATGACACAAACAAACTGCATTTGTTTCTAAAAGGCACTGATACGGCAATGAGTGCTGCGGTTGCTTTGAGTTATGCCAGTTACCTGTCTACTTAAACCAGAAAATGCTTTTATATATAACAGATCCTCTGCATTGCTTAAAATGGTTATTTTAAGTCATGTGACAATATATTCTCTGTATGGATTAGCAAAACATTTGAATTATAAGTGTTGCAGTTGTGTCTGAAATAACCACTTTGGCCTTGCTTTCCATAGCCTTAAAGGTAACAATATACATATATATTTTTAGGAAAACAATAGAAGTTTATAAAACTCACAAATATGTATTATTTTATTTTGCATTTATTTCTTATTTGGATAAGTGAAATCTGTTTAAAATTCCTTCATGGCTATTTTCATAAATGCACAAATAAAGCAAACAGACAGGCTTTGTCATCAAATGCAGATATATATTCTTTATTTGGTATCAACACCACAGGTTGTTGTAAAATGAATAAAATCACTTAAACAAAAGCTAAAAGTGAATTAAGTGCTGTAAGAAAGCCAGTATGGATGGATGCTTAGGAGAGGAGTTCATACACAGATAAAGGTCTGGAAAGAATAGACCAGAAGGACATCAAAATATCTCAAAGTAAAGAGGTTGGAAAGTGAATAACTGATGTCAAGTGCTGGACAGTTTGGACAAACGAAAATGTGGTTAAAGAGAGAATGAAGAATGAATGCAAGTATCCAAAACTAGAAACAAATAAGGAGCATGTGCAACTAGCAGTGCCCAGTTGGAGAGGGAAAGTGCAGAGACATTTTTAAACAACTAAAGAAAACAAACAAAGACTTGTTGAAATGTAACCAGTGCTAGATTCGAGAGCACAAGTGGGGGTACATAATATTTTTTTAAATCAGAAGAGAAAAATATATGAGAGAGTAGCATTAAAAGTGACTGTGCATTCAGGGAGGCTTAGAAAGAAAAGACAATAAAAGTAGGTCTTGAGAAGCCTGAGATATTGTTACTATAGGGACCTGGCTACACATAGTAATAAAATATAAAATGGAGGATGAGTGGAGGAAAGAGTTGAGAAGTTGGAGTTATGAAAACGGTGTAAGGGACTAGCTACATCTGGAGAACAGAGTACAATAAAAAATATACAATCATTCACTAGCTGTGATATAAAGTGCTTTGGGAATGGATGAAAAAGGACAAGAATGCCAAGCAGAAGGATATGGCCTGTGTTTTCTTAAAGAAATTAGATGTCACTGTGGTGCATGTAGGGAATTTGTAGGCCATAATTGGTCTGTAAAACAGGAGAATGTGGGCTCTAACAAAAAATACTGGAACAAGAATGAAATTTGGACAGGATAATGGTCAAGTAATCAGAGATGAGAGACAGCCTATATAAAATGAAATAGACGACCTGAATTACAGATTCTGAAGATGTCATTTTCAAATTATAGCCATGGCAGAAGGATTGAAGGGGGAAATATAATTTGTGCAGGTCTGGGTCACCAAGTTGGATGCACACGTCAATAGGGCATGTGAGGGATGGAAACCAAGCAGTTCCATAGATGATATAGACAGGCATATCATTGTCAAGATGGATTATCATCAAATGAAAGATCAAATCCTAAAATGGCAACCTGGAAGAGAAGTCTTATATTGGGGAATATAACAGTAAAGGTGATGGAGGAATTATTGTCTTTATTGTACCAACAAAGAATAGGGGATAGGGTTATCACAGCTAAAGCAGAAGGAATCAGTAGATTGACAGGTGTACCCGACAATTGTAAAAATCAATTGGTGAGGGAGGGCATATGACTGGTACTCCAATGAAGAACATATTTGACTCTATGTGGGAAGTATTAAGGGTACAAACAAATGGCAGGAATGAATATCTCTGCTGATTGGAGAAAGACAAGCAGCAAAGAAGGTAATGCAAGGAGGAAGCAGAAGAGTGTGTTGGTATGTTGTGACATGGCAGCAAATGGCATTGCAGTGTCAGCAGACATGGCAGACAGCAGCACCTCAAATGAAAAGTGCAAGAGTGACTAACAAACACAGCCCTCTGGATGGGAGTCACTAAAGGGATAGGCCCAAGACATCATTCTGTGTTTTGGTAGGGGCACATAAGCTGATTAAAAAGTATACTTGCCAAAAAAGATAAAAGAAAAGGGACACAAGAGGAATACAAAATGGACCACAATTTAAAACCCTAAAAATAAGAGGAAAAAGGTCATGTGGACTAGCCAAAATGGCCTAAATGAGTGGGGTAGTAAAGCAGAGTCATAGAGAGGAGGAAGAGTTGGATCATGAAACAGAAAGACAGGATCACAGACATTTCCAGATGAAAGCAGATGGTGGAGACACCAGCAGTCATCAGATGGCTCTTAAAAAGTGCTCCAGGCTAAGGGCCTTCAAGCATGCTGGACATTAAATTAGAACTCGGTAATTGCAGGACTTTTTTGTGAGGGTGAGGGCATGACTTATGAAACTTCTCTACATTTTTTTCTCTGTGCCCTTCAGATGAGAAGAAGAGGTGAGTTGATGCAAAAGAAAATGGAAGGAATGAATGGATGAAGATGGAGAGTGGAGAGCAAATGTGAATGAATGATGGGTAAGATGATGAAAAGATTTAATTGTGGATTTATGTCTGAGGCAAAAACACTCCATCAGGAAGAGACCCCATTAGGGACACTGACCTAATATGGACAAAAGTTTATTTTCAAACAGACAGTAGTACTGCTGTGATGTCTTTCATTTGTAATAATGTTGGACAGCTGCCCATATAAAGATGTGGATAACTTTTGGTCCCACTGAAGGACAATCAATGGACACATTTATGGACATATATTGTAAATATTAGGCATATAAAGTGTTTGACTGCTATTAATATATAAAGAATGGGATAAACTTTATTGCCATGCAATGAAAATCAATGGGCAAATATTTATGGTCATGTCAGATTTGTATATTTCCAAGATAACAAGTACACAGAACAGAAGTTTATAAGTTGCATGCACTTCTACAAGAGAAGAAGAAGTCTGTGTCTCAGATGAAAGCGCTCATTTATTTGCTTTTTAAGTTATTAAAAATCGACTGTTGCACTTTATTTGTGGTACTGGACTCCTGTTCGTTGTTTTATTGCATTTAAGATCTTTTTCCTCTGAGAAACTGGAAACAAATAAGGTGCACAGAAGGGTGGCAAATGTTTTTTATTCTGGTAATGCATGGTTTTATGATGAATTTACCTTGAATCCAAACTGCTGATTATCTTAACATTATCCTAACATCCCAGGCTGCGTTCTGCACGAACTACAGAATGAACTGGCACCCCACCTAAACACCATGCTTACTCATAGCCTCACTTCATGCTTTGTGCCTACTGAATGGTGCACAGTGATGGTTATCCCACTCCACAAAGGGGGCGCCACAATGGACTCAGGGAACTACCGCCCCATTAGCCTGATGAGCCTGGTCTGCAAGGCCATGGAATGTATCATCTTGGAGCTTATAAGCAAAGACATAGGTAACCTCCAAACTCTGGACTTCACTCAGTTTTGGTTTGTAAAAGGTAGATCATGTCTCCTAAACCTGACTGACTTCTTTAAAGCAGTCACCAGAGCCATGGACGAGGGTATGGTGGTGCACACAGCCTATCTTGACCTCGCCAAGGCTTTTGACACCATCCGCCACTCTGGAATTATAGATGAACTCACTAAATTGGGCATAAATCCCTATGTCACAAGATGGGTGGCCAACTGGCTCACAGACAAAACCCACACAGTGAAAGTAGCCAACTCCAAATCCAACTTCAGACCAGTGACAAGTGAAGTACTACAGGGTTCAGTCCTGGGTCCTCTCCTGTTTAGCATCTACTTTTCAGAAGTCCAGGCTAATACAGCAAGTCTCTGGCTAACAAAGTTCACAGACAACTGCAAACTAGGAGCCATAATAGAATCACCTAATGATGTGGACATTCTACGAAGGGGCCTCACTGAGATTGATGCTTGGTGTCAAAGTCATGGCCTCAGGCTCAATGCTAAGAGGTGCATTGTCACCCCCTTTGGGAAAAACACTGTACCCATAAATTACCACATAGGCGGTAGCCTACTAAACACTGAAAGTGTGATAAAAGACCTTGGGGCACAGGTGGACAGTAGTCTTTCCTTTGATAATCACATCACCACACCTCATCACAATGGGGTTCTCCTCCATAAAAAAAGCGGTCATTGTTCCTCTCTACACATCCCTCATCAGACCCATTATAGAGTACTTCGCAAGACATCTACAACAACTGGAAAGGCCACAGAAATACCTCACTAAGAGGATTACTGGCCTCAAACAGATGACATATGCAGACCATCTCAAAAATCTCCAGCTCTACTCTGTCGCATATTGCCTACTCAGAGGTGACTTCTGCCTAACATACAAAGCCATGTCAAACCCAGATTTGTTGGACATGCTGCACTTAAAGAAACCCCAATCTCTGAGAGCCACACGCTCCAGGGACCTAAACCTTGTCACCACGATAAACATAACATGCTGGTGAGATATATTCCTGTATCAGAAACTTTCCATGCTCTGGAACAGACTACCCATTCATGTCAAACAAAGCTCCTGTGCCACTGCTCAACAGGGGCACAAGAAAATAATTTTCTGGGTTGCGAAAGCCAGGGAACTTTTTTTGGCTAGGCTTATATAGGTCAAGGGCTGATAGCCTAGTACCTACCTATAAACCTATGAACCTATGAATACTGACTGTAGGATTACTGAGATTTGCATTTGGGCATCTATGTGTTTTTCATGAGAAGAAGGCAGTTATTTACACATAAGGCAACTTGCTAGTGGAACACTAGCAACCCTAAGCTTAACATTTAATAAGACCTTAATATTCAGACAGTTTGAGCCAGCACCATGGTAGAAGAATAATCCCTAACTGCAGCCCAGGGGTCCTGAATTCAATTACCATCTTGGACATCTGATTCACTAGCAGGGACGAATGGGTGAACCCATTCAAGGAGGAATGGGGACAGGTATTCATTAATGATGCTCCCTGAGTGTAGGTGTGGTCCAGAGAAGGGAGTAGCCCTCAGTCAATGATCATCAAACACAGGGGACAAACTGGGAAAGAAATACGGTAGGTCATAAAGAAAAAGTAAAAATAAGTAGATGTAAATAAGCCAGACCCCTAGAAAGGTCTTATGTTTTGAGCTAGCCCTAGCATTATTGGCAAAAGTGTGTGTGGCTAGCAGATGGCTGGTAGACCAAGCAATGAATGTGGGGAACTATGTAGAGTGCCAATGAATGATGCAGATGGGAACATTCAAAAGTCAGACAATTTTAGCAGTATAAGAAATCATTTTCAGTACCTCTTATAGGTATGTGCCAGAACCATAGACTGCATGTCAAGACATTTTTATTTCCTCTCTCTCTCTCTCTCTCTCTATATATATATATATATATATATATATATATATATATATATATATATGTGTGTGTGTGTGTCTGTCTCACTGTCTCTTTCTTTCAGTTAACTAAATCATAGCCTGCATGGTGTAGTAATTGCACTCAAGATTCCTCTAGTCTTAATGTATTATTATCTTGGTAGTCCCTGCATACTTGACAAAATTTACAGTTTCTATTAACCAAAACATCAGCCACACAAAGGTTGCTGTACAGACAGATTAGCAAACTACAAATTATAGCTTCTTGTTTTCCTACTCTGTATTTAACTCATCTCCACCACACATCTTTTGTATTGTGGTTTTTTCCTCATTAAATGTCTGGGTGTCTCTGAAGCTCCTATCATCCCAGTTTAATGAAACTGTGTAATGCAACATGCAAAGAGAACTTATAATCTCATGGCTGGTCGAAAACATGGCCTACTGAAGTCTCAGGCTCACACAAACACACACACACACACACACACACACACACACACACACACACACACACACACACACACACACTTCTGTCTCTGACGTACAGTTGTTATAACTAAGCCCCCAACCTGCACACTGACGGTACAATAATGCACTTCCCCTTTCTAGGCACAACTGCATTTAAGCACTAAATTGAACATCAGTGACTTAATAACTACTGATGAAGGACATGTGCTATTTAAAAAGCTTAAATAATTGCAAAACCCGTGTTAGTCAAATAGAATGTATTATGGTACATATGTGTCTTTGTGTTTTGTGTGTGTGTGTGTGTGTGTGTGTGTGTGTGTGTGTGTGTGTGTGTGTGTGTGTGTGTGTCTAGATGACCAGCCTAAAGGTTTCCCTTCTGAACATGACATACCCATCCATTCCTGAGACATCAGACCTATTTGTTCCCTGTTGAGGTGAAAATCCTTAATATGGAGTGGATCAGGCTGCAGACCTGGATGATTGTCCTATCTCCTCTCCCAACACCCAGCAAACTTACAGCTGCAACAGGAAATGCAATTGGACTTCTGCACATGCAAAAGTTCCTGTCAAAGCAGAAATATCCTAGGGCTTCCTGGCCCTCAGTTTAACTTCATATTCGTATATTGACTTATGAAATAACATGATTAACTGGTTACAAGACTTTGACATTATTCTTTTGAATTGTGAGATTAAAAAGATTGAAATTAATCTTGAAAATTTAAGAAATACCACTGCCAACACGTTTGATTGTATTTAAATGTCCTGAAATAAAACACTAAAAGCTTTCAGGTTTCATATTTTTCTTTGTTCCACATTCTTTGACTTTAGTCTGTATACTGCATAGTGCAAACCACTACTGGTTTCTTTATTTGCACTTGTATGTACTGAAAAATTGCTGTCGTTACCATAACATTAAAAGTAAGATTAACTAACAATTACATTTTAACTGCCAATTTTATCTTAATTGAAAATCTTAATCATTCCACTACCATAGAAATAAAAGGGATGTGAATAAGCAGTCTATCTGCACACCTCTTCTTTACGTTTCGAGGAATGTTAACTGTATGTCTACATATTATAAAGCCAAAGCCACAACTGAATGGGCAAGGAGAAGGGATCCCTTATATTATATTTTTGCAGTAAAGTAAATAAAACAAAAGAATGAAAGCTTATTTATGAAAATATGGTTGGGAAAATGTTTTGTTGCAGTGCAAAGTCTGCCAAATGTGGTGTGGCCATTTCACTACATAATTATATAAAAGGGATACTGGAAGAATGATTCAAGGACATGTTAGTTAGATAGTTAATGCTAAACTGCAGATGCGGTGCTGATATTTCATTGCCCAAATAATGGCAGCAAACCAGCCAGGACAGAAGTAAAGTTAAAGATAAAGCAAACATATTAGCCACAATAGTAGCACTGTGCTAGAAGGGGGCATTAATATAATTCTCGGATTCCAGATTTGATACAACATCATAGGGAAAATCTAGAACACTCAAAACTGCTTCATTGTTAAATATAATCTGTATGAAATGGAATGAAATGTAAACCTGTGGTGCAAAGTGTATATATACTTTAGATATACTGGGAACAGAGCTAGTAGAACTAATATGTTTTTGATCTCATAAAATCTGGCCTCAATGGCTATTCATGTAATGCCTAGATATAGTATGATACTACTGTCTCTGACACTAACTCTGGGATATCAATATGTTTTAGTGCATAAACTATCCCTCATTGCACCATAATAAAAGCAAAATATTAGAAATTGGTTAGGGTCTTTTTGGAATAACCACCTGAAAGTATACAGCTCTCATGTATAAATATGGAGATAGTTTAAAAATGGACTTAGGACATAAGGACATAGTGATGAGAATTTGCTAGAGTAGACAAATTAGATATAAACAGTTGACAATAACTGAAATGGAAGAGAGAGTGACACAGAGAAAGAGAACAAGCATTTAAGCTTAGCAGATATCAGGATGCAATAACACATTGTACATAAGTTAACTCATTCCCTTCAATGGAGCTCTGGAAGTTTGCACTGCAACTTGCAATGGGTGGAGCCTATGCTTTTTGATATAATCAAATTATGTCCTCACATTTCAAACAATGATCATATCTCTGGAAACGTGGAGTTACTAAACTGTAAATTGCAAACTATTCAGCACAAACTATTTTTAAAAAAAGATAAAGCTTCATTTAAACCAGGAACACAATCCATTTAAGTTCAGCACATACTCGGTACTATTCCTTATATCATCACCCTTCAAATTTAAGTGAACAACTTCTAAAACTAAAAATCTAAAAATATGATCAGCCCCATGGTCATTCACATGCCTTGCCAAAGGGTTCTTGCTACAAAGTTTACATATATCATTAATATGTTCTAAAATCCTGTCTTTAAAAAGGCGATTCGTCTTCCCTGCATAAAAACATTCGCAAGCCTGGCTCCAACCTGCAATCAGCATAAACATTTTTAAAATTCTTATCATTCTTGGGTGTATGTAGAAAAGAACTGCCAATCCAAATGTGGCTGCATGCACTGCAAGATCTACAGGGAAGCGTGCCTTCACAAACAGATCAGACTACTTCAGAGTCAAAATGCCTATAGCATAATTGTCATTTCAATGAACCATTGTAGCAAAAAGAAAATTTAGGCACAGGACCCAACAGTTCTTTCAGTGTTGTATCAGTCATTGCATGCATTGCACTGATGTGTGTTCATAGGTAGTTATTTAATTGGTTAGCTTACTATGAATGAAAGCAACACTTCCTGCTTTACGTTGATTGGCTATTATGGCTCAACTTGATCTGTGATTAGCACACATAGCTAATGCTTTTGAGTGGTTAGGAGCACAGATCTGTAGTTTGATTTGTACACTCTTTGAGTGTTTTGATTGGATGAGAATGATTTTCCTCATTTGATTATTTGTAGCCGATTTGTTATTTCTGATTTTAGAAGCAGGTGTGTTACACTTCTGCAATTTTATTGGTCTGAAGAAGCAATGTGTTGTACTGTGAAATCGCTCACCAAATACATTTTATTATTTTTATTAAAGTTGTTATTTTATTATTTCAGCCACGGTGTGTCAAGTCCATTTTGGAATTTTTAAGTATAAAATGGGGACTACTACAATAACCTACAACCAGGCTTTGCTCATCAACGCATAGACCAGCTACACTGTGCATCAGACATAGCTCTCCAAGTAACAGAGTATGGAGGAAAGGACACGGTTATTAGCAAATACAAAGGTCGGGAAGGCCACAGTGTAAGGTGCCACTAGTGAGCAATAGCAGGTGGATAGCATGCGGTGATGTTTTTGAATAATATTATGTGGTGTGTGTGTGTGTTCCACATGTGTAGATGGGTGGGCTGTGGGACGACCAAGAAGGGGTTGCTGTGCCCATTGCTGTGTGAGTGTGTACAGGTGGGCAGTGCATAAATCAGAAGTCCAAAGGAAATTTTTCTGGACAAAGCCCTAGCAGTTGTTTCAGCATAGTGCCAAAATCAGGAGGAAAGCACCAGGGCACCCACAGGAGTTATATCCACATGCCATGAATGTTCCCATCCATTGGAGTTCTCACTTCAGGTACAGACACTGGAGACTGTACTCTGTAACTATGAATCATGGCCCATGCCATGGGCAGATGTGGCATGAACATCCTGCCCAATGGCTGTCCAATTTACAAACTATTTTCCTTAATACTTGATGATGGATTGGAGGTTGTGACCATTTATGTGATGGACAAGTCCTTCCTCATTCCATGTTAGCCCTCCTCACTGGAGATGAAGGTGGACCAGTCATGGAACGAGTATTTGCAATGACCTCTGGCCACACAGGGACAACTGCTGTGTGCAAATCCCTGGCATATTTATGCAATGTTATGCATGTGGCCCATGGATTCTCTGAGGTCACCACATAGATCACATACTAATCCTACTAACTCTGGAAGGTTATGTTGGTGTCAAACCGTCTTTATTTTATGGCCCTGAACAAATGCTGGGCTGTGGCTATGGAAACACCAAGCTTGGGTGGTGGATTGTACCCATAGCATTCTCAGCCAATGCCATGACATCCACAGATGTCTTCCTCTAGTTCTATGGAGCTTGTGACAACCAATGGGTAGTCTGGCACTTCTATGGTAGATCTATCTATATCTTTCTATCCTTGTGTGATATCCTGGATGTGAGGGGTGGGTTGTATAGGCACAGAAAGTGGGTTATATGAATGATGTGAGGATTTGGGCATCATATTGTCCATGTCTAACATTGACAGCATGACCTCTGACCATGCTAGGATTTGACTACCTTTATCATCAGATCCAAACAGCTCTCCAGCATCAGGCAGCTAGCTGTATATCAGTGGTGGAAGAACCTGACACATGGCACTTATGGAAACACAAAAATAAATCATCTAAACTAAGTAAGACCCATCCCCAATAGCTGCAGCCTTGTGAATAAATTACTACTACTATTTAACAGAGTGGTGCAGGAATATAATTGTAATCATGCCCAGGTGATCCTGTGAAAAGAAGCTGTCATGGTTGCACGCTTTACTACTCCAAACATTGACCTAATATGGCAGATATTTGCTCATGTTAAGACCTACATCTGAGGCACCATTAGCAGATAATCATGGTGAAATGCTCAGCTCTGCGCCAATATGTAGGACTCCATCATGGATTGTGAAACAGTCTGGGCCCCATGCAGAAATGACAGGAATTACTCTGTCTCTGTTTCTGGGGGTCTGGTCAGCAGACCACCTCTTGTCACTCACTGCTCCTGTGACAGGTGAGTTATCTGACCTTTTGCAGCACTTATCTTGTCAGTAGCCTGTAGTCTCACTTGGTCACACATCCTGGTCTGGCCATTGAAAGCACTACTGTCCATGGAGACGGAAGGCCTGTAGCAAAATGTCATCCTCTGCAAAGAATGTTTGCCATATTGTGGCATAGTTGTCTAAAATGGAAAGGAAGAATGTATCTGAGAACTGTTGTGGTGCTACCTGATAGATGGCTACACAAACTAAAGGTGTAGGGTGCAGGTATTACAGCACCACAAAAAGCCAAGTCCAGTGAAATATGCAACAAAGCAATAAAAAAAATAATGTTGTTTTTTAATGTTGTTAGTTAACTCCAAGAAACTCAAGCTGGCACCCAACAGATAAACTTTAAACCAAGACAAAGTCAGGTACCACAGAAAAGGAACTCAGTACAGCCTTGCAATTCAAAAAAATAAGCTGGTTTAATAATAGTTTAAGTAGTTTAATAGTAGTTTAAGCTAGTTTAATAATAAACTACTATTAAACCAGCTTATTTATTGAACTGCAAGGCTATACTGAGTTCCTTTTCTGTGGTACCTGACTTTGTCTTGGTTTAATGTTGTTAGTTAATCAATTTTGTCCAAGGTATTTGCATAGACCATCAGAACTAATAATCCATCATCTTATAGAATTTTAAGTGAAAGTCTCCTATTTGTATATTGTAAGGGGAGAAGCAAAAGTTTATTGACAGACATCTGACAGGTGCAAACCAGCTATTCATTTCGGTAAAAACAGGGGTGGAAAGAGGACCAGAAATGTGGTTCCTCTTACTAATAACAGTACATCATGGAATGTGACAAACTGGACATTCCAAGTCAAGTAAGTCCTGTCATTTATACTGGTGATGGCGACACTAAAGGGTAGGTTTAGATTGTAAAATGTTTTTAAGTAGGAAAACAGAATGGACATTTAGAAAAAGGGTTTATGATCATATCAGTGAAATACTAAGAACAAAACACTAAGAACACTTTATATAGACACAGCACTACATTTCACCTTTTTAAAATGTTTCAGCTTGTTATTTTGGAAACAATCCCAATTAATTGCATGAGAGGTGCTTGGGTGAAACGGACAGAATATAAAGAACTCAACTTACAATTTAGAGTAAAGACTCCTCTCCCAGCTTGAATGATTATACTTCTACTTTGAGTGGTATAAAACTTTATTCTGGAAAGTTAAGTTATTTATGTAATTATTATTTTTACACTAACATTTGTAAAATATTAATGAGTTTTTATAGGGATTTTTTTATGCTGTTACTGACTAAATGAAAAGTGATGTTAAGAAAACATAATATAATGTATGTGCTAACTAACAAATTATTTTTTGGTGTGTTTATAAGTGTAATACTTGTTTGTTTATTGGTAGATTTTAGCCATATGATTTAAGAAGTTCTATGCAAAACGTTGACATGACTGATGAAGTCTATGAGAATACCTTGGGCAAAGGGGTTTACCTAACAACATTAAAAGCAACAGCAATAAATTACTTTTATGCATTCTGTTGCATATCTGTGCTGTTAGTCTTCCCTTTTTCCTAATTTCCTAATTTCCTAATTCATGATTGTAGTGGAGTTCCTACTTTTGTGAATGTCTGGCATGTCACTTTCCGATCAATTTTTGACATGTATATTTTATTTGTATAAGGATTGTATTGTAAAGTATTATTAATTACATATAGCTTGGAGCTTTTCTCCAAAGGCCTCTGCTGAAAATGGGATCCTAGGACCCCTGTCAAACTTTCCTGGTAAACAAATGTCAAATAAATAAATAAAGATTTCTCTGGACTTGACATTTTGTGGGGATGTTATACATGTATATAACCTGAAGTCTTTGGTGACATTTTTGCTTAAGTTTCAGCTTGTGCTTTTCGATGTATTAATGTGCAGGTATGGCAAGATCTATATGTCTCTTATCTGCCCAACCACCCATCTCCATAAAAGTTGAATCTGCACAGAGGCAACACAAAATGGCTTCTCACACTATTCCACAGCTGTATATCATAACTGTTATACAAGCCACTGAAAAAGCATACCTCAGGCTATACAGCTATCAGACTGAACTGGAGAATGCATGGATGTGTATTGTTTATGTACATACAGTAATGTACAGCACAAATGTACTCTACCAAGGCCAGAAGTCTTGAGTAATACCATAGATGATTTGCTAAATACCACAAAATTGTTGGCTTCTGTTGTAGGAAGTGGGTAGTGTAGGTACATACATATAATTGCATCAGGCCTTTATAGGTTCCTAAGTGTATTAATAGGCTAATGAACACAGGGGGCTTTATAAGCCTAGTCATGTACCCCAAATGTATCTGACAAGTTTAGGGACTTTAAAATTATTCTAAAGGGTTTATGTAGGCTGGGGTTTTGGGTGGTCACAAATGTATAGGTCACTTCTGTCAATTAGAGACATAGGTGCCAGAGAAGGGGATGAAGTTCTGATTGTCTATCCACTGGTCTAAATTGTGCTTGAATTGGTTTAGGGAAGAATTCTGGTTTACATAGATGGGAAGCCTGTTCCAGAGAAGGGGTATTCTCTGAGACACATACCAGCCCCCCACAACATGACCTATTTATATTTCAAGCAAGGTCTGAGTACTTAGATCAGATACTTCTGATTATATTTATTTTATGGATATGCAGAAGGTTAATCAGAGAGGGATTCAGAGATGCCTTCTATGCCAGACATAGATCATCCCTCAATGGTCTGTAGGCGAGTGAGTATAGGGACAGAGCTTTGAGATGATCTATATAAGACACATTTATGTTCTGTATCCTCTTTCTGAAAAACATTTGTGGATATTACAGTTGTTAATATCCCTGATAAGGTACATATCAAAGGGGGTGCTGTATTCAGTGTTTGGTCTGATGAAGGCCAAGAACAATGGAACAATGACTTCCTTTGACCTAGATGCCATACCCTGTTTATAAGTTGAACAACACAGGATGTTTCCCTTACAAGAGTAGACACATGATGGTCAAAGGCCAGATTGCTGTCTGTGTCCCCAAATCCGTGACTAGTGCATCTACTATTAGGGGTGTGTTATCAATGAGGTAGTTTCCAGGGGTGACTGACTTCACAAAGGATACTATTATGCATATCCTGCAACTGAGTTTCAGAACATGGCACTGGCACCAGTTATTTGAATGAGTCAGCCTTTTCTGGAGGATATTTGCATCTTGGGGGGATTTTCTGTCTGCACCTAGTTTGCAATTTTCAGCAGAGTAGGTCAGTCATAAGCCCTTGATGTTGGCCTTAAGTTCAAAGAAGTAGATTCCAAAAAGGAGTGAACCCAGCACAGAGCCCTGTGGTTCTCTGTTAGTCTCCAGTCTCTTTGTGGAACTGGGAGTCCCTATCCTAACTTTTTGGGTCCAGTCCAAGAACAAACCCAGCTATCCATTGGGTGACACAGGGGTTTACCCCTAATTCCATGTGTTTGTCAACAATGCTCAAATGGGGTATTGTATCAAATGCCTTGGTCAGATCAAGGTAGGCAGTATGCACCATTTTGCCCTATTCACTTTCTTTGATGACCTTCAGGAAATCTACCAGACTGATCTAACCTGGGCAAAATCAAACTGGGTTGGATCCAGTGTCGGTAGATTTCCTATGACATTATTAATCATTTCCATCATAATTCTCTCCATGGCTTTGCCTACAACACTAATTAGGCTTATGGATCTGCAGTTTCTGGTGTCCATAGATGGCCCACCCTTGTGCAGAGGGATGACCATTGCAGTTCTCCATTACTGTGACATGAAGCCTGTCTGGGTGCTATGACTAAACAATGATTCTAGTGACCCTGACAGGTTGTGTTTTTTGCTATTTAGGAGACATCCTGGGATATTATTGCAGCCCATCGATGTGGTATTCTTCGCCATGGTAAGCATCTCGAGGACCTACTTTTTAGTGATAGTTGTTGGAGGGTATGCACGATGGTGTCTTCAAAGGGCGGGCCTGGTGAGATCATGCTCAGGAAACTGGAGCTGAATTTGTTAGTCAATAGATTTGCTATATTATGCGCCTTTTTATATCAGCAAGAGATTTATAATCTTGCTGGACATTACATTTCCATATTTTTTCCATGACTTTCTTCCTTTTGGTATACAATAAATATATATATATATATATATATATATATATATATATATATATATATATATATATATATATATATATATCTTTGTAATCCCAAAATACTGAAATCCCAAATTTACAATCTGAAAACACTAAATACCGAAAACCCATGACCGCGAAATTTAAAATCTCGAACATACAATACATATACAGCACACGCATACGCATACATACAACTTTCCCCCACAATCAAACAGATAATCCTACACTACAGGCCCCCCTGCACCCAACAGGTGGGGGGATGTGCCCCCCACACCCCCCTACTTAGATATTCTAACTCCGAGATCACACAAACAGACACACAAAGGAAACTCACACCCACACATTTCACAGTCCCTCACACACACACAGATCACAGTCACAGCACACACTAAAGCCCCTAACAAACACACATACACATACATACTTAGTTCAACTTCCACCCATCCATTTACACACAGCACCATTAGAAGTGCAAAATTGAACATCTCTGAGCTTTGGGATTTTGAATTTCGCACTTCTGTGTTTTCGTGATTCTGTGATTCGGGTATGTAATTTTGAAATACTGAAATTCGGGATTTCAGTATTTTGAAATTACAAAGTGGACCCATATATATATATATATATATATATATATATATATATATATATATATATATATATATATATATATCTACTCAAATGGCTTGTTTCCTGGGTTTGTTTTGTGTTTATTCCTGGTAGTCCTAGCTGTCTGTATGCATCTACTGACATGATTGTACAGGGTTTCTGTGAAGTATACTGCATAGGCAGCAGTGTTCTCAGTCTTGTGGTCTTGAAATTTTGACAGCTTATCATCTAATAGTAGACATTTTGCCCAGGTTTTGTTTCTATTTCAAAGGAGACAGCTTTTTGGCCTGACCTCACTAGAGAGGACATTACACTGGTGGAAGACAGTATTCTCCTATGTTAGTGAGGATCAAATCCACCCCTAGTGGGAGTATGAACTATATGGTTCAGGATAGTTATGTTGGCAAAGTTCAGGAATATGGATTCCCAATTTATAGTAGGGTAATTAAAGTCACCCATAAATATGGTATTGGCTTGAATGTTGAGGAAGTACAGTATTTAAGTATATTTTATGGGTTTCCTGGTCATAGAGGAGGACTTACAGCTTGGAAGAAAATAGTATGGGAATTTACTTTTGGTGATTTGGATGCGGAGAAGCTCAAGCATATCATCCTGTTTGACCAGCGTTGTCATATGATTGTGTACTTCATAAAGGTGCTTAGTTGTATAGTTCCTGTCACATGGCTATATCCATTCCCATGCCCACCCCATCAGGAAACACACAATCTGCATTACTAATCAGTCATACTGACTTGCAAAAAAGTTTGCCTTACTGTCATGTACCATTTCCAAGGTGTCTCACCTAGTAAGATTTATATCACACAACCTCAAAGACACATTCAAAAACATAAAATAATTCAATGTTGTAGCTACTGTTGCAGAAATTTAAAAGTTGTATATTTTCTCAGACATCTGTCATATCATGAAACGTTGGACATTTTGTGCCTGGCCAACCGGTTTGCATGGACTGTATTAATGCACACAGCAATAATATGTGCATTGCAGGATAGTGTGTTACCTCATAGAAACATCCCATTTGCTCTGCAGTGGCTGTACACAGTGAAAGTAACCCACTCCCACATAACATAAACAACCTCTACATGTTTATACTGTCAATGAGATCCTCAGGAAATAGAAGACATACAGCAAGGCATCACAACACTTCTGCAGTACATTACCATTCCAAAACAAATTCTGCACTTTACAGCCCTGTTATGTAACTTTCCCACTTACTCAGTTTGCTGTTCATCTATAATCACCTGTAGCATGCTGAGGCCATAGAGGACATGGCAAATTATATCACACAATTGTGGAGCTTCTACAATAGCAATCAGGTTGATGATGTACCAGCTAATGAATATTCCTGAATCACACATTTTTCACATTGAAGCAATGACAAAAGTGGCACTAAGAGGCACACTCATCTATGTGTGCTCATGTAATCACCAGCAAAGTGCAGTGAGCATGCAGGTGGCTCAGTGACCACTGAAGTGACATGGGGAAATGTATTTTTCTTTTCTATCCTACAGATACACTAAAGAGAAACATTTGTATCTCAGGTACTTAGCATGAAAATATAATACACTTTTTATGCAACTGTCCAAACCCTAGTACCATGATTCTATGCTGACCTTTTGTGCACTAAGCAATGGTGGCACCATGTGTGGTCATGGCAACTAGATTTCAGACATTGCTGATCATGTTATGACAAACGGACTATACATAAATATAAGAGGGCTGCCATGGTTCTCTTGAATGTGACCGGGTGAATGGCCATGGCTTCCAAGGGTACAGACCTTAGCCAGTAAGTAGTACAGCAGAGGCAGCAACATATTTAATTATTTACTGCATTCAGACCAAAGGGAATGCTTGATTGGGGTCTCAGGAGAGGTTCCTTAATATAAAGTGGTTGCTTGTCCAGTAGGGTCTTGTCAAATGTCACTGGCAAACCTTCCTCTGTTGAGTATTTATGACAGAACTACAGCAACCTGGTGAGGCTTTAGCCTGATCTTCTTAGTCACTGGGAAGAGATCAGTGCAAGGGTCCCTGAAATGTATTGTGAATATTTAGTAGTTAATCGTACTTTAATTTCTGTTGTAATGTATGTACTTTCATATTACATGTGCAATGTACAATTTCTTTATGTTTCTTTCTTTCATCCTTTTGCAGCTCAGAAATTTATATCAGTGAGCATCGTCTTTTACTGGAGGAGAATTGAGCATCTCTCCAGGTGAAGGGGCATGTATGATTTCTTAACATTCTGATAGTATGCATTATACATTTAGCAGTTATGGTGCCCACTGCCAGTGTGTATTTGTAGATATGTTAACATTTAGTTCAATTACTGCCTGTTACATATTACACGGTGAAGTAATTATATACCAGCCTTCTGAAGATATGCAGTTTATACACATATAAAGTTAACTGTGGACTTTGTTTAGCTGTGCATTTTCATTTGAGTGTTTTGTTTTGGCAAAGATTTTTTTTTTCTGTTGTGATTGTACTTTGTTAGCTGTGTGTGTTCTTGTGATCATTTTGTTTGCACAAAGTACAGTGTTTTCATGGTGTGAATTCAGTCTCTTGACTTTCAACAGTGTGACCTTTGATGTAGCAATATGAATCCAGTACAAAAAAGTGGTGAATAAAGTATCGTTTACCTCTGTGTTCAAAATCTTTCACTGTATCTGCACTCTGGAACAAACTTCCTCGCAGTCCATTGAGTATGTACAATTGGAATGTATTTCATTTGCCATTAAAAGCCTGACCCAGTTGCTAAATTGAAGTGCTGCTGTCATCAGTAAAACAATGCTTGTCAGTTTTTGCGAGCATACAGCATCCAGCTTGGTCCATCGTAACGACAGTCCCATTACCTATATCGAGTTCTTCGGCTACTAGGCAGAATATGCTGACGAGAGTCCATTGTGCATTAACCCTGAAGGTGTTTCTGGTTGTTAGTTTTGTATCGAACATAAATCTGCATTGAGCATTATCTGTTATACATACCACAGGGCTGAGCAGGTTTATATTCTTTGCACAAGCACTTTTTGAGGACTAAAAGTCTGATCTCTGTTACACAGATACATAATTATGGCTAATGGTCTGGGGCTTGTCAAGAATGGTTGTGGTTGAATTGATAATTTTTCTGATTAATTAACAATTAAAATGAATCTTTACTTGTAAAAAATGTGTTTTGATGGGTGCAGTATATAACTAACCAAGTCAAAGCACTATGATAACATAATCCATTTGACATGTATTCCAAGAACATTTAGGTACTATTCTAATTCAATATAGCCATAATAAGAAACTGATTACAATATTAGTCTAGGAATAGTATTAAAATCATACAAAAAGACAGCAGTATTCGTTCTTAGCTTTTGACGAAATTGCTTCCTGCAGTTAGTAGTACAGGATTTGGTTTATTCCACCTCCATTTGCCTATAATGTGACCATGAACAAGACACTTTAACAGATAATGTTCCCAGGTCACCTCTGAAAAGTGACATGTGTCCAATTACTGAGTTAAAAAATATTAAAATAGAAATAAATAAATAAATCTTTTTGGAAAGAGAACTCTGTGTAGCTGGCTACAGACAAACTATAGTATTTAGATGAAGGCTTTAAAAGGTGAAAGCTGTGAATCAGATACACAGTAGCATATACTGACAAGCGTTATTCCTATATAATTGTCTGATTGCATAAGAGGAGGCCATGTACAAAGAAATAGTAGCAATTAACGTGTGAACAAATTACAATAATTATTTATATAATGGCCATTTATCTGTTACCACTTAGCCTCAATATTTTTAAAATGTGTTCAGCTTATGTGTTAAATAATTTGTAATCAAGGTATATAACCCAAAGTCAATGATCACCAAACTTAGAAATCTTGTCATTCCTGCCTGTTAAATGCATTACTATAATTCAGCTGGTTGTTGCACATTTGTATTGTGTCTGCTGTTATTTACACAATCTGGGATTTTACACTTTGTTTGGCCTCTCCACTTATATAGCCGCCCACGTTATTTTATCAGCTTGTTTTCACTTTTCTCTTTGTCCATTATTATGAGAGAACACAGTTTTTACATAAAGGGGGTGTATTGCAGAATTTGATGAAAAGTTAATTAAGTTAATTGCTATGAATGTTTGCACCAAGAGAACTGAGATATTAAGAATAATTAACTGAAATGTCAAAGCATTTTCATTTTACTGGCATTTAAAAATAAGAAGTTGGAGGTGATGAATTATTTTGGAAAAAAAACACATACCTGAATATTTTCAGCATCACCTGTATATTTCCTTTTTGTTCCTACTGAATTCTTCATTTCTAATTTCTTCAGAAAACATATAAATTATGCCTGCAAACTGTTATCCAAATAGCCCAGAAAAGCTTTTTATTTTTTTAATCAAACAACTTTATTAAATTAATTTTAACATGTATATCATATCAAAACTGCCACATAATAAAACATATCCAACTCATAACAGTCAGTCATAAACATTACAACTCCAGACATTCATCCAACCCATCTCTGAAAATTTCCCTGATAAACACTGAATGACCATAAACTAAAACTGGTTACTCTCACCACTTCCCTTACATAACATTTTCTCATCAATTATTTATTTATTTATTTAACATTTGTTGACTGGATTAGTCTGACTGATGCAAAGCCCTTTTTCAGTGGAAGCCTGGTGAGAAAAGCTCTACAATTACACAAACCATGTAGAATAATTAAAGTCAGATACAGCATATTATAATCATGGATCAACATACTAGGAGGTAGATGATTAACAGACCCAGAGAGTAAGCATAATCTAATAAAAAAAAACAATCTGGTCAAACACTTCAATGAGTAAGTACTTAGGTACATAATAAGTCATGCAGCATAACAGCTGTAATTGAAGAGTTAACTTCATACTCTTAGAATATTAAGCTTTGTTTAGATGAGCCTAGAGTCAAAGTACAACTTTTGAGAAGGGACAGAAGAAAGAAAGGGAGTTAGGACAGAGGGAGGTGATCAGTCAAGGAGGGTAGCTACAGTGACAGATCCAAGTATTGTTTAGGTAGTTTTTAGCAGCAGTTTTGAATTTATGTGGGTGTTTGCTATCTCTAATATCCAAAGGAAGTTTATTCCAAGATTGGGCTGGGGAGTAACTATAAAGGGTTTGTCCTGTTTTAGTTTTAGGCTTGTAAATTTAAAGCAGGTTTTGAGCAGAGCTTCGTAGGGGCCTGTGTGGAGAGTAGATGGATACAACTGAGGCAATGTTGGGAGAGAAGGAGGATAGATACAAAATAGAATGTATTATTTGACACTGAGAGAGAAGCAGATGGTGGGGAAATTCTAGCCAGTTGAAGTCAGTTGTTAAGGTAACTGGTGAACCAGGAAATAGTAGAAGTGGATAGATTTAGTTCAGAGAGTTTGTTCAAGAGCAGGGGGTGGGAGACAGTGTCAAATGCCTTAGACAGCTTAAGAAATAGGCATGATACAAGTTTGTTTTGGTCTCTAGCTTGAGAAATAGTGTTGATAAAGGAAATGAGGGCAGTGGAGGTGTTATGTTTCAGGTGAAAGTCATGTTGCGTGGTGGTAAGAAGGTTCTCTTGAAAGAGGAAGTGAAGGATTTGCTTGTGTACACATTTCTCTAGAATTTTTGAAAGTGGGGATAAGATTGCAATCGGCCTGAAGGTGGCAAGTTTTGAGGACTTACCTCCCTTGTGGATGGGTATGATATAGAATTGCTTCCATATTGTGGGTACTTTAGATTCAGTAATGGAACAGTTAATAAGTATGGAAATGGAGAAGGCAAGAGAGTTAGCAGCTTTTTGGAGAACGAATGGGTGTTGATTACCAATGGAGGGGGGGGGCAGGATTTAAGCTTTAGAAAGAAGGATTTGCTGTAGTTGGTAGATACAGTTTTCAGGGGAAACATCTGGGAGGGGCTGGAGGGTGTGGGAGGGTCGAGGGTGGTGTTAACATTTGAGCTGGATGTGGTTTGGAGTGTTAACTTGCTGATAGTATCGATAAAGTATGAGTTATAGTTGGGGCAGTTTCAAAGGGGGTGTTATTGGAGCAAGGTTGGGCGGATGACAAAAAAAAATTATGCACTTTATTCACCTGCTTTTACTGTGTTTGTGTTTCTTCCTACTTTATTACTTATTTTGCTCTTGCTGCCTGTTCTTGAAAGTACTTAATAGCATTTATTCTGCTGCATTTATTACTGCTTGTTAGTAGCCGATTAAATTGTAACTGTTATTCTAAGCCTTTGGATTATGCACTTGGGCTTCAGACCAGTTGTTTCACATTAGGAAGGTTTGTGGTCTGCACTGTTGTGGCAGAACAGGTAGCTTACATCCTTCTGAGTTGGGAGTTGCTGATTGAAGGCTTAGTGTTTGTTATTCTAAAGTGTATTAGTTCTGGTTTAAGCACTTGGGCTTTGGGCCAGTTGTTTTTACATTAAGGAGGTGTGGTCTCCACTTTTGTGGGAGGCTGGATTCTGCCCTTCTGAACTGGGAATTTATGGTCACAGGCTTATTGTGCCTGCTTATTTGAACTGTTTCTTTCTGAAACTGGTGCTCCTTGTTGCTGTAGCATAGACCAGATTCAGGCCTGCTGAATCTAGCTTTGTTTGTATAACTTGAGCATTGATCCAAGCCATCTTTTTTTTTTTTGGAGAAGATTCCCTTGCACCCTAGCATCAGGAGTGTGCAACTAGAACTTGTCTGACTGAAGACTGTTGGAGCAGGGCACAGTTTTGAGTTTTTTTCTGGTTAATTGGGTAACTTGTTTAAATCAGTTTGTTAGTTTTCTATTGTTTTATATATATATATATATATATATATATATATATATATATATATATATATATAAAAAAAATTGCACTTTATTCATCTGCTTTTACTGTATTTGTGTTTCTTCCTACTTTATTACTAGGAGCACTGACTACAACTCTGATCTGAGATATATAACAATAAGTATCCTTTTCTGTGCATTTAAAGTGTTTTCTGATTGTATCGGCTTTATTTTCTGAAAAAAATATATATACTTGTTTCCCATCTTTCTAAGCTAGTATAGTCCAGTTTTCAGGTTAAGTGCTGAATTCAGGGCTGTGTTACAAATCTCTGTGTTTGCCCATACCTTACTTGGATAGAAAGCAGCTTCTCTGTTCACCTGTGAGAGAGGAGAGCTTTGAGCAGCCTATCTGTCCCTGGAGAAGTGGTTTCAGCAAAGAAATTAGAAGTTTATTGGACATTTTGGTTTAATTTCTATCTCTTTCATTTCCCTGCTATAAATACCACATTTGCCCAGTTTTGCACACCAGGCAGTGCTGGTTAGCTAGGGTATAACTATTCCCAGCTCCACAAAGTTTCCTCTTCAATTTTTCCCTTGGAACTAGACAAACTTTCAACTTAAGCACTCAAGACATTCATTTCTCAGCCCACCACTTGCTCAAAACTCATGGCAAGCACTTATAAACCCTAGCACTAGACCCTCCTATACTGTACAGAAGGACAAGGCTCTCTATTCAACCTTACCAGCCATTCAGTAAAACAGTTCACTGTACCTATCCAGGCATGTCCAAAGGGCAGTTTCAGGCGTACTCTCCAGTCCAACTAGTGAATCTGGGCATTTTGAGGCAATGTTACAACTGCCTCATGTACACAGATAACCCCCTCCTCCTACCACCAAACACTAATACATGTGAGAGATGCAATTATACAGCCAAACTGGAGGCTAAGCTCTCTCAACCCAAGCTTTGATCAGACAGTCAAGAGGAGAAGGGAAATACTTGCATCACACCACCAGTCTCACATAGACCCATTAAACCAGCACCGACAAAAAACACGCATAAATACATGAAAACATACTCAGAGGCTCTAAATAAAAATCTGCAAAAGGAACAGAGACCTCCAAAGCAGATATACAAGCAATCTCCACCCCCCCAACACAAATCACGAAACACATACTTCACAAAACCAGTGTGCCATGCAATCACAGCCCTTAAGGCAAAATAACATACCCAACATACTAGTAATATGTGACTCTACAGTCAGGCATACTGACGTCCCACTCACTAGGCTGAATAAGGAGAAGGTTTTTGTTAGCTGCCTGTCGGGTGCCAGGATCCACCACATAACACAAGCACTCAGGTCACTCCAGAACAAGTACAAATATGACTCTGTCATTGTCCATGTTGGTGTGAATGACCTGAGCTGTACTTCCCTGGACTACATGAAAAGAGACATGGAAGAGCTTTCTGATCTTGTAACCCAGGCCGGTATGACCCTGACCCTGAGTAGCATCCTGCCCACACCAAGAATGATACCACGGTATAAAGAAAAAATTATCAATTTCAACAATTGGAAAAGTTTTGGGTGTCATTCAAAGGGGATCCAGTGTTTGTCCACCTGGGATGACATGCTCGACAAGCCATGCTGCTTCGCTAGAGATGGCTTGAACCTGTCACCCTTAGGCTTTCGAATACTGGCCAAGGCTCTTGCGACCCCCATAGTGCCTTTTTAGGCAAGGCTCAAAAGACAAACCCACTGCCATAAATAGTACAAGTAACAAAAAACTGAGGGTAATGCTTCTCAAAGCCGGAAGTCTAAACCTCAAAATGCACGCACTCAAGGCACTACTCAGTATGGAGAAAATCGATATATGTGCAGTAACAGAAACCTGGTTTAAAGCTCCAGAGAGCACCCCAGCACTACCAGGCTACAACTCATACCATACATTTCGGCCACAGAACCCAGACAGAAATACAAAAGGCTGGGGCATATCCATATTCATCAAGGATACCCACACCTCCAGGTTAGTGGCACAGCACGATGCCTCAGGGATCATCCACATGCATGGGCAAAATAGCAATTCAAATTGTAGCTTGCTATAGATCACCCACCATGTCCCAGGACCCCAATTTTGCATTTCTGGAAACACTGGGAAATATAAAGTTCCTACCAAACACCCTAATATTGGGTGATTTCAGTTACCCAAACATTAACTGGGAGAACTACTCAAGTACTAACTCTCTTGCCCAACATTTCCTAACATTTATAAAAAATGCCCTGGATCAACTGGTCAACACTTCCACCAGAGGTGACAACATATTGGACCTGGTCTTCACCGACATGGGTGACCGGTGCTCCAAACCGGAGGTCAACCCCTTGCTGGTTAGATCTGACCATAAAGAAAATCACTTTGGATAGCCACATTCCACCCCCACCCCCGGATAAGGAAACCACCGTAAAAACTTTTGAAAAGCAAACTTCACGTTACTTAAGACCAAGGTGGAAAGTTTCAAAGCCCTCATGCTAAAGGATAACATTGTCCAAGCTGCAAAATCCTTTACTGAAGCATTCTATGGGCACCTACAAGAATGCATGGATTGTGCTATCCCAAGCAAAAGCAAGACTCACTCCTCCAAGAAAAGGAAACCAGTCTGGTGGACTCCTGCCATAAACAAGCTATACAACAGAAGGAGGAAACTAGTACAGAAAAGAGTAAAATCCCAAGAAGGGACGACATCCCTGAACAGTATCAACAAGAAACTATAATCCCTCATAAAATCACCCAAGGTGAGTTTTGAAAGACAAATTGCCAAGGACTCCAAAGATAACCACAAGGCATTCTTTAGCTATGGCTATGTCAAGAATCTAAGTGGCAATGCTAAGATCTGCTTGGAGTTAGTGCAGAATGGTACAAAATACTCTGAATCGACTGATATTGCCAACATCCTGGCAGACAGGTTCAGTGCAAACTTCACCCCCCCACTCACCCCCAAAGGGCCCATAACCATACCAGAAGAATGTAGAGCCCCTGAAATCACAGACACTCAGGTTAAAACAGCCCTCTCCAAAGCCAAAAACACAGCATCAATGGGACCAGACAGTGTCCCAGGCTGCGTCCTACACGAGCTCAAAGACGAACTAACCCCTCACCTAAACACACTGTTCAATCTCAGCCTCTCCACAGGCTACGTACCCATAAAGTGGTGCACAGCAATGGTTATTCTGCTCCACAAAGATGGAGCCACAACAGGCTCTGGGAACTATCACCCTATATGCCTGACTAGCTTGGTCTGCAAGGCTATGGTGTGCATCATCATAACTTATTAACAGAGACCTTGGGAACCTCCAACCACTGGATTCTACCCAGTTTGGCTTTGTTAAGGACAGATCATGCCTCCTAAACCTGGTGGACTTCTTTGAGACAGTTACCAAGGCTATAGATGGGGAAAAGGTGGTACACACAGCCTACCTAGACCTCGCAAAGGCCTTCAACACCATTCCCCATTCTGGTATTATAGACAAGCTCACCAGCCTGAACATAAACCCCTACATCACAAGATGGGTTGCCAACTGGCTCATGGACAGGACCTACATGGTAAGAGTTGTGGGAGCTAGGTCTGACAGTAAACCTGTTACAAGTGGCGTTCCCCAGGGCTCAGTCCTCGGACCCCTCCTGTTCAGAAAATACTTCTCAGAGGTACAGGCAAACACAGGAGGACTATAGCTGACAAAGTTTGCAGACAACTGCAAACTAGGGGCTATAACTGACTTTTCGACTGACACAGACATCCTCCAAAAGGTTCTGACTGAGATGGATACCTGGTGTCAAAATCATGGCCTCAAACTAAATGCCAAAAAGTGCATAGACATCCGCTTTGGAAAAAACAAAGTACCCACAAACTACACCATAGGTGGTAGTCCCCTAAATATGGAAGAGGTAATAAGGGATCTGGGGACCCAAGTAGATAGTAATCTCTTCTTTGATAATCACATTGCCTAAGTGGTTAGAAAATCCTTCTACGTGGCCCACCTTATCACAAAAGGGTTCACATCCAGATCAAAAGAGGTCATTGTGCCCCTTTACTCTTCGCTCATTTAGACCCATCATAGAGTACAACGTCCCATTATTTGGGATGTATCTTACAAGACACCTGCAACAGCTGGAAAGACCACAGAAGTACCTCACCAAGATGATTTCTGGCCTCAAACAGATGCCTTATGCAGCCCGACTGAAGAAACTCCAGCTGTACTCGGTGGCATACTGCCTACTCAGAGGTGATCTCTGCCTGACATACAAGGCCATGTCCAACCCAGAGCTGATGGGCATGCTCCACCTAAAGAAAAGCTTGTCAGCTCGAGCTACATGCTCTAGGTATCTAAACCTCACCACAATAATAAATAGGACGTGCTGGATGGATAGATTCCTGTCCCAGAGACTTCCCATGTTTTGGAACAAGATTCCAATCTACATTAGGCAAAGCTCCTCACTAACACTCTTCTAAAGATACCTTAACAAGTGGATGGGAAACAGAAAGTTTACCCCAGGGAACACGTCAGTGGCTCTGCTGGACAGAGGCACAGGGAACTAATCTAAGGGAGTGGCGAAAGCCAACACATTCTGGCTGGGCTTATGAATGCCTTCAGGCAGATAACCTAGTACCTACATATGAACCTATGAACCAGCATATAGAATTTAGCTGATGGTATTCCAAATTTTCTTTGTGTTAGTTAAGTGTGAGGTTGGAGGATTGTTACTGAAGTTTTTCTTGTCATTATAGATGGATTTCTTAGTTTTGTTGCAAAGTTCTTAATAATGTTGGAGGTGTGAGAGGAGTTTGGTTTTGGACCAGATCCTCCAAGCCTTGTCTCTTTTTTGCATTAGAAAGAGGATGGTAAGGGTGAGCTGGTGGAATATGATTTCTTTAACTCTATCAGTGCTTAAGGGGGCAAACAAGTTGAGTATGTTAAGGAATATGGAACTGAATTCTTGTACTGCATCATCTAGAGGATGGTGTCTAAGAAAGGACCAGTTAATAGCTGAGAGATGGTTTTGAGTACAGCAGAGTCAAGACTGGACAGTTTGTTACAAGCTATGAACTTATGTTGTCTAGTATAATGTGGAGAAAATTTGTGGACTTTGACTGGACAGTGGTCCCCAAGAGCATCAGGCAATGTTTCTGGGAAGTGATATTTATGGAGGTGATAGACAAGAATCCAATCAAGGAGAGAGGTAAAATTGGTTGATTTGTTAGTGTCCATAAGAGTGGTGATTAATTAGGAGAAGCCATTTAAATTAATACAGGAGCTAGGAGTATTAGAGGAGGGTGATAACCAATTAATGTTAATGTCACCTAAGACTATAGGTTTATTAGGTAAGTGTTGAGAGAGCCAAGAGAGAATATTTTCTAGTACAGGGATGTTGTCACCTGTTGGTATGTAAGACGCAGCTATGGTGATTATGTTGTCTGCATTGATGTTGCAGTTAGGAATTAGCAGTTTGGCTAGTGAGACAGATGGGATGGGGCTAGCTAGAAGGATTACTGTAAGGTGGTTGGAAAACATGATAACTCATCCGCCTTTTTTCTGGGTTCTTATCAAACTTTACGAGGTTGTATGCTGGGGGTAGGAAGTCCTTGTCAGCAATGTAGGGGTTTTAGCCAAGTTTCACAGAGAGTTATATCAGGAGCATAATGGGAGATCCTGGCATGGAATTCACTGACTTTGTTGACTATACTTCTGATATTTATGGAGTAAAGACTAAGGTGTTTTATGGGGATGGTAGGTTGAGGAGAGGAGGGTACATGGGGATGGAGTCAAGGGTAGGGGCAGTGTCAGGTTCAGGGTTGGGATGGATGTTTCCAGATAGGAGCAGGATGGTGAGAGTAGGACAAGAGTTGTGGAGGCGCAATAATATTTCATCTTACTTTTATGGAAGTTGATGAGCAAGGGGGAATTTTGATTTTAGGAAGCTGGAGTGTTACAGAAGGAGTAGATGAGGGTATCGGAAAAGAGTGTGGGAACTGTGGAATGACTACAGGATAGATAGAGGTTGGTGATGAGGTTTTAATGAATATTGTAGGAGGAGAGGTTATTTAAGAGGTAGAGGTAGATAAAAGGGACAGATACAAGTTATAGATTAGCATGGTGGAGAGTACAGATAGGTGGGGTGGGAGTAGGTCAGGCTAAAGGTGAAGAGGAAAAGTCTAGATTACTACAGGAAGATAATAGTGAGTGGCGTTGATAAGGGAGAAGAGGATCAAAAGAGCGATGGGTTTGATATGGTTCATAGGTTCATAGGTTGGTACTAGGCTTTCGGTCCTTGGGTCTATGCAAGCCTAGCCATAACAATTCCCTGGCTATTTCTTCCCATAATATTTACTTCCCTGGACCCCTGTCTAGCAGGGCAACTAACGTGATCCTTGGGGTGAATTTCCTATCTCCCATCCAATCATCAAGGTTCATTTTGAAGATGGCCAAAGAGGCACTCTGCTTGACATTTATGGCCAGTCTATTCCAGAGTCTGGGGAGTCTCTGGGTCAGGAACCTCTCCCTCCAGCATGTTTTGTTCATTGTGATGACAAGGTTTAGATCCCTGGAGCTTGTGGCTCTGAGGGATTGAGATTTCTTTGAGTGTAGCATGTCCAGCAGCTCTGGGTTTGACATGGCCTTGTATGTTAAGCAAAGATTACCTCTGAGTAGATGATATGTGACAGAGTATAGCTGGAGTTTCTTTAGATGGTCAGCATAGGGCATCTGCTTTAGCCCTGTGATTCTTTTAGTGAGGTATTTCTGCGGCCTTTCCAGTTGTTGCAGATGTCTTAAGAGGTACATACCAAATGGGGCATTGTATTCTATAATGGGTCTAATGAGGGATGAGTACAGTGGGACAATGACCTTCTTTTTTCTGGATGAAAAGCCCTTAGTGATGAGGAGTGCAACATAGAAGGATTTCTTGCCTGTTGTGGTGATGTGGTTATCAAAGGTGAGACCACTGTCCACCTGTGTCCCAAAGTCTCTTTTCACACTTTCAGTGTTTAGTGTACTGCCACCTATATGGTAATTCATGGGTACATGTTTTTTCCCAAAGGGGATAACTATACATTTTTTTGGCATTGAGCTTGAGCCCATGGCTCTGGCACCAAGCATCTGTTTCTGTAAGGCCCTTTTGTAGAATATCCACATCATTTGGAGATTCAATAATGGATCCCAGCTTGCAGTCATCTGTGAACTTTGTTAGCCAGAGTCCCTTAGTATTGGCCTGTACTTCAGAGAAGTAGATGCCAAACAAGAGCGGTCCCAGGACTGATCCCTGAGGTACTCCACTTGTCACTTGTCTGGAGCTGGATTTTAGTCAGCTTAAGTTACTTATAAGGTAGGCAGGGATAGAAGTGGAGGTTTAATTGTGTGAAGCTGATAGGATGGTAGGGGTGGAGAGGTGGGGCAGAGGGGGAATGGAAATAGGGGGTTAGGTATAAAGAAAACAAAGGTTGGGTGGGTGGTAATGGGGGTAGGGTAGGGTGGTGGACTGAGCCCGTGCTTAGGGAAGGGTGAACAGAGCAGACAGAGCCAAGAGCAGCAGATCACTAAGTTAATAAAAGAAACAGTGAGACTTTGTTCCATAAGTGTACATATGAGTGCAGCAGTACTGAGAGGGGATAGCCTAAGGGGAGCTGTCTATAGACGTTCTCAAACTGTTGTTCATTTTCAAAACTTGAAAATAACCCACTAGAGTTGCTGCTACATTTTCTCTACATATAATAAGAAAAGAAGAAGGTACTGTTCACTTTTGTTGTGACTGGCCGATTAACCAAAATATACTGTCTGTAAAATCTTGTATATAAAATCCACCTGCCAGAGCAGTCCAATGTTAAACTAAAAGCCACAACATTTGGTAGACTCTGCAACCACAAATCAAATGGAAAAAGCCCTATCCAATAAATGTTTCCAATGATTTAAGGATTTAAATAAAGTAATCCTCAGCAAGGGAGTTCATATGTGCAGTTGTGTATTGATGACATAATCAACATCAGAAGATCAATACAGTATTATATAAGCAATGTAAAGCTAAGCAACACAGACAATGAGGCCAGAGTGGAGATCATTAATAGAAGTCTTGGAGAGGGTGAACATTAAGGTGCAAAGTGATTTGCATAACAAAATATTGTACACTACAAAAACTGTGTAAGACAATATGGCCATTTAAGACATTTTCAGGATCTATAATAGACTAGATCCTTTCTTCAGACCCTCATCTTTACTTTAACCCTGGTGTTCTTCCAAATTCCCTAAGTGACCATTCCCCTATTTATATTCATAGATACTCCTACTACCATCTCAATGAACATCTTTACAGAAAATGCCGTGACCTACTAACTTCAACCCTGACTATTTCATCTCTTCTTTATTCAACATTAACTGGTTCTTTCTCAAAAAACTCCCAAGAATGATACTGTAACATCTTTCAATACTCCGTTTCTAGATGTACTAAACTCTATGGCACCTTCCAGGAAAATCAGGGTAAAATCAAAACATGCCCCCTGGCTATCTAAGCAAACACATTTTATCATGCATCAGAGGGATGCTGCTTGGAAAATCTGGGCCAGAAATAAAATTCATTACTTACTCCAACACTACAAAGAACTTAGAAACAAGTGTAAATAACTTATCAGAGACAAAAAAATTTGTTTGCCTCCTATCAAAGTAGCTACATAACAACCCCCCAAAAATTCAGATCTAGCATAAATAAAATCCTCCACCCTGGTAATCCTCCTACCCCCAACCCATTCCCTCTTAATACTGCCTCAGAGACTGCTGCTCTGTTAAACAATTACTTTATTGAAACTATACAAAACCTAATTCCAAACAGCTCTACTGCTACCTCTCTATCCCCTCATCCCAGATCTCCTTCCTTTAACACATTCTCCCTCCATCCAGTTCATACTGACTTTATCAAATCACAACTAACTAAAGTCAAGCCCTGCTCTCCTTCTGTTGACATTTTGCCATCCCCCTTCCTTAACATTGCTGCCAGTGCTATTGCTTGCCCTGTCTCTATTCTCATTAATCATTCTATCACTGAATGTATTGTTCCAGTCTTGTGGAAATCCTTTTACACAATCCCTCTGCACAAAGGAGGTTAACTCCACTGACCCATCCAACTATCATCCTATTGCTATACTATCCCCTCTTTACAAAATTATTGAAAAGTGCATTCACTCTCAACTACTGCAACACCTGCTTGATAATAACCTTCTTACTCCCACCCAACATTGCTTCAGACCTCACCATAGCAGTTCTACAGCTCTGGTCTCATTCACCCAAGCAGTATCAGAAGCCCGTGACAATAACCCTGCTAGTGTCCAGTCTTTTCCTTGACCTTTCTAAATCTTTTGATACCGTCTCTCACTCTAAACTAATTAATAAACTCTGACCTTCATCTCTCCACCCCATCTTTATACTGGTTTTCTAGCTAATTATCTAATAGAAAACAATCCATATGCTGAAAAACTGTCACCTCCCTATTCTTTCCTGTCAACACTGGTGTACCCCAAGGCTCAATGCTAAGACCTCTACTTTTCAATATTTTTACCAACAGTGTATCCTCTGCCTACACCCTCTCTACCCTCTTACAATATCCCGATGACTCCATTCTTATTATCACTGCCCATAGTATCCCTCAACTCCTTGTCCTTACCCAGGACACTTCCACATCCATTGAAAACTGACTTTTACTTCTTCCTAAAACACTGGCACCTCATAAATCCGCCCTCTCTATTACCTCCCATGACAATGCCACCATCACACCTGAACCTTATACAAAATTATTAGGTGTTATAATTGACGATGAATTAAAATTTGACATACACACCCATTATTCCATAAAAAAACACCAGAAACTTAGTCTCTTTTACCGGAATAATAAACTACTCCATTCTTCCTCTAAACCATCCTTAGTCATGTCTCTCTTATTACACAGTCTTCTATATGCCAATCCAGTTTTCACCAGCCTACAATCTTCACTTCTCACCAAACTAGATCAAACATACAATAAAGTAGCTAGAGTCGCCTCTAATCTACCTATCAAATCCCACCTCTGCCTTGCCCTTAAATCATTACAATGGACTGAATTCCCTAAGCAATTGTCTCTTTCTCAACTGCACATCACACTCAATTCTGTATAACCCCACTTCCTGTCCCTCCATCTCAAACCTCGTTACACTATAACCCCCGCCGTCAGCTTCGCACATCTGACAAAAACCATCTTGACATCTATAAGCTGTCAAAAAATAGTGGCAAATCCTTGTTTAAGTACTCTGTAGCTCACACCTGGAATTTTCTTTCACTGAAAATAAGAAGTATCCATCGTAAGCTGCAATTCAAACAAGAACTCAAGCATTACTTTCTCAATACCTGGTCCTGCCCTTGTCAAGCACCTACCTGACTTCTGACTTATTTTTTTCCCTTACTCCATTTCTAAACTCTTCAGTTTCTCTCCCTTTTTCCACCTGCTTTCTACTTTTCTTACTCTACCAACACTCCATTTTAGAATATCCAATAATCTGCTCTTGTAAATACTCCCATTCAGTACATATATCTGCTGCTATTGTATTCACTTATTTTTTTTTTTTTTGGATTTGTATATATCTGTTTTCATGTAATGTCTCCTGTCATTATTACTGCAGTAATTGAAGTCCTATGTAAAGTTGAAATTCTTAACTTTATATTTAGCTACTGCTTTTTTTTTCTTTTGGATTTTCTTGCATACCTAATTGGAGCTTTTCTCCTTGGGTCTCCACTGAAAATGGGCCATTGGACCAACCCAGTTAACAAATGACAATAAATAAATACAATTTTGAAATCTGCACTACAGATGTGGGATATATAAGCAATTCAGTAATGTGAGGCAATAATACACACAAAATACCTAACTACAATGGAGAATGTTAGATGTACACCCATACAATACCATGAAGGTAATTAAAAATGAAAAGATGTTTATCTCAAGGTGTTTTTTTTGCAGCACTGTAAGTCACATGTCAAAATATCCATGTTGTAATGTTAAAGTGAGACACTGTAGGCAAGGAGTCACAAGAAATATATTTGAAATATAACACTTATGCAGACAGATTGCAATAATAAACAGAAAGGAACACACCCATGAACTTGTATATATACCAACTCTGAAATTGTCATAACTCAGAAAAAAAGGGAATATTCCAGGACATGGCATCTCAGACTTAATATACATTAGTCTAATCTTTTAGCCATTTGATCTCCATATTTTGGGACTCACTCTAATGGTGTTCAACATTTCAAATGGTTGCCACAAAATACATTTCACAGGAAAAGACTAGGTAATATCAGGGTAAGCAAAATGAGTTTGAACTCCAGATGTTACTCAAGTATATTTTTGTCAGGATATGGTATTAGTAAGATGCTAACAACGAACTCGTTATAAAATGCATTTCAGAGATAAAACTCAGTGATAGGATAAACAAAAGACACATACCTGGGTTTGAACATCTGACATTTCACATTGATATAAACTCATGACCATGCCTAAGACACACCACAGAAGATGTTCTGAAGAGGTATGAATGCACAGACATGTAAAGTTACACATGATGCTGCGGACCATAAAATGGACACTGGAAAATGATATAATAAATGTGGGGAGTGAATGCATGATTATAGTAAGGCACAGAATTTGTCAGATGAACATTTTGCACTTTTATGGCATTATTAGCACATAATGACAGCAGTTTCCATTCTACAAATTACTTCATCTTATCTTTGAACTACTGCCTGCCTAACAGACAGTCTCTGGGCTTGTAAATTAGTTAATGATGCTAAAGAGCAGGATATTTAATACTTGTCAGAAAGTGCACATTGAATGAATGTCATCAGCATTCTTTGTGAATGAATATGGCTGTGGTTGAAAGGGAGTACAACACTTTTTTTTTTAGATAAAAACCATCCTCCTGTTTTTACAAAACATCTTTTCACCAATGCATCTTTTCACCAAGTCATTGTTGGACATCAACAAAGACTTTATACACTGACACCAGAATGGATTTGAGCCCCTGCCTGACTATCAGTCTCTTGACTTGTGTACTGGCAACTGATATAATAGAAGTAGTTATGCAACAGTTCTCTGAAAGCACATTTTCAAGGCAGTGTGACAACATTATGGTAGACAAAAAAAGAGGATTGTGAAACAGAAACCAGTAATTGGGGAACAAGAAGCCTCAACATTCTTTATTGACAAGCTGAACATCACATTGGGTGCACACTCAACTATGGAATCTGTTACCATTGACATTCTAAATGTCTGCTCATGCCTAAATTAGTATTGTTGTCCTTTGTGCATCAATGCTGTGCTGCAAAGTACAACTGTAAGCATATCAGGTCTATATTAAATTATTGAACGTTGAATTCACCGAACGGATTTCAATCAAAAATACTGATAAGCAAATTCTGAATATTGCGATCTCAGTACAGTGAAGATCAGAAACTTTGCCCTTTCCTTACTGTAGTGCGATCTCGGAGTTGGTATATATAATTAGGTGGTGGTGTGGGGAGCACAGCCACCCACAAGAGCAAATTCGCTGAACAGTATTTTCAATGGAAATACCATTCAGTGAATTCAACTTTCGATTATTTAACATAGACCCTGCATATTTATGCAGCAAGTGTAATTTGCAATGGTTTTTGCCATAGGATGAGAAATAATACTTACCATGCCTCAACTTTGCATAGTGAATAGTGATTCTGCTCTCTGCCAACAGTCGCACAATCTTCTTCTTCTTCTTCTTCTTTCGGCTTTTCCCGGTTAGGGGTCGCCACAGCGGATCACCTTGTCCGCACATTGAATGGCAGTGGAGTTTTACGGTGTCGAGTTGCCAGCCCGGCACCCAACCTTCCACAGAAGGCACACTCACACGCACACCTAGGGCCAATTTAGAGTGACCAATCCACCTGCAGCATGTCTTTGGGATGTGGGAGGAAACCGGAGCACCCGGAGGAAACCCATCCGACCACAGGGAGGACATGCAGACTCCGCACAGAAGGCACCCCAGCCGAGGATCGAACCGGAGAACCGCTTGCTGTGAGGCGGCAATGCTAACCACTGCACCACCGTGGCCGCCCTTGCCAACAGTCGCACAATGAAAAATACAAAAAGTAAATTATGAAATTGACTAATCTTGCAAGGTAGCACAGTACTTAGGGGAGGGTAGCCCTGCACCTCTCAAATACCAGTAAATTATCTCACATCACATCTGATCACTAAGCTATTCTTGCATGTCATCAATTGTTTTGTACACAATAAGACACACTGAATTCAACTGGCTGCTTGTCTAACTCACAGTCTATTGACTTATGTACTAATGCACAGAAGAACTCATGCAACAGTGGTAAGAAAGTACACCTTTAAGATGATGCCATAACCTGTGTGTGTGTGTGTGTGTGTGTGTGTGTGTGTGTGTGTGTGTGTGTGTGTGTGTGTGTGTGTGTGTGTGTGTGTTTGTGTGTGTGTGCATGTGTGTGTGTCTGCGTGTGTGTGTGTGTGTGTGTGTGTGTGTGTGTGTGTGTGTGTGTGTGTGTGTGTGTCTGCGTGTCTGCATGTGTGCGTGTGTGCATGTGTGCATGTGTGCGTGTGTGTGTGTGTGTGTGTGTGTGTGTGTGTGTGTGTGTGTGTGTGTGAATGAATATGGCCTTACTTAATTCATACCCATCAACGGAGTTCTGGAAGTTTCCCCTGTTACTTCCAATGGGTAGAGCTTCAGCTTTCTGACAGAATTAAATTAGGTCCTCTCATTTCAAACAAATGGTCATATGTCTGGAAACATAGGAGTTACTAAAGAAGTGTCAATGGCAAACTCTTTAGCACAAACTACTTTTATAATGGGACTTTTCTTTAGTTTCTAGGTCTTACTGGACTTAAGTCACAGTAAACACAAGAACCAGGGCCAGCCTTAAGCCAGTTGGACCAATTTTCCACAATAGGGCCCCACTCCCTTATTGGGCCCAAACTAGGCAATAACATGGTTATTATGCTTGACATAACCCAGAGATTTACCTAATTGGTACTACAGCAAAGTCCAAGGCATTTTCCTGCTGGAAGTCTTGCTGCAACAGTAATTATAACTCTAATTAGTGGAGTGGACAACACTGCTTGTCAGGCACTGCACCACTGCCTAGTCCATTATTATTAGTAACCACAGCTTCATGTCTCTTGTATGGCCCACACTCCCATAATGGTCAGTTCCTGTTCCTCAACAGGGTTTCCAACTGAAAGTAGGTCAGATTATTCATCCATTTTTTTGTCTCAGAAGATAGAACCAAGTTTAATTTGAAGACTGATAGAGAATACATTTTCTATTGCTACTCATGCTGACATGGGGATTAATAATGTTTGCTAGTGAATACAGTGTGGAATAGTCGGTCTCAGACAGAATGAAAACAAACAGTAGTAAGCAGAAAAAAGTAATAGTTTCTGTGATGTGAGGTAACTTTTGATTGCTGAGACTTGTGACAGAATGTTATCAATTTGGCAGCATGACAGACTAAGGTTTGCTGCAGTCACAGACAGGAACAAAATAATCCCAAAGAAGTGGAGTCTGAGGTGTGCATGCAGTGAATGGTGAGGGGTAGAAATGGACTGAAAAATGTTTCACTTGTCTGAAAGTTGGCAAATAATGACTGAGACATAAATGTCCTACAACAGTATTACAGTTTCAGAGTCACATATAAAATGTGGGGGGCTGGGTCCAGAAACTAAAAGCTAACAAATGGCTGAACTGGACTGGGAAGCAGTTTTGTCAGGAAGTATATTATAGAAAGCAGAACAAATGTGTATGTGCTTTGTATGTTCTCCCTGTGTCCATGTGGGTTTCCTTTAGGCATTCTAATTTCCTTTTACCTGACAAAGCCTGATGCTTAATAACCAATATAAATGACCCCTGCATGTAATCCTTATTGTTGCCCTTGAAACCTGGGATCTGCATATAATAATCCACTTACTCAGTTTAACAAATTATTTAATAAATAAAGATAAACTTTCATAAATAGATGTGACTAGCGTGGTTTGTGAGCAATGTCATTTTAAGCAGAGGTCTGCGATTCTCGCTATTTTTTAGATTACAAACAGTTTTATGTGGTTTTGTAGAAATGCATTGACTGTAACAAGGTATGAAAATTAACTGGGTAAGGAAATCAGAATGTATTATGGATACTGCAAATTGATTATGTTCTTTATGGTCCCTCAGTCTTCCGACAACCATTAAATGCAGCCCCATTAACTGAACATATGAGGACACTGGTTATGGCAGATGAATGATGGATTTGTGATGAATCAGATTTTATCATGTTTCATGTTTCTGAATAAGCATGCTTGTTGTTGTCTACAGCACCTCAGTCAGTCAGTAAATTAGGCCAAAAAGTGACTGCACACTGTCATAATATCAAACAGTATAATGCTTCTTTGGAGAAAATTATATAATAAGGACAAAGCACGTGCAGAATGTACAATTGATGGGCATGGAATATGAAGGAATGTATAATATGGAATATGAAGGAATGTATAATATGGAATATGAAGGAATGTATAATATGGAATATGAAGGAATTGTAGGGCATGAGTCAAATTACGGGAAGAAGGTTAAAGAAGGAGATGGATACGAAAGAAAAAATGTAAAAAAAAAAAAAAGTACAGGTGAAGGGGAGAAGGCAGCTACTTCATCCTCAGGTTAAAGAGTTTAATGCAGAGCTACAGCAGTGTGGGTTTATGTTTACAGGAAAGCCAGAGTTTGTGCACCTTATGAAGCACCGTAGAGTCAGAGGGCCTCAGTGGCCCATCAAATAGGCTTCATAGAGTGTACCTGAGTATGCAGATATTACAGAAGATGTTGGATCAGGGGCTTATCCAGGAGTCCAATGGTTCAGTTTACTTCTCTTTTAATATGTCTTATAACAAAATTTAAGCTAATAAATAAGCATGTTGTTTTAATTTTAATACACAGTAACAGCATATATTCTGGTATCTTATCTGAAACAGTCTTAAGTTCAAGAGACCAGTATGTGGAGGAAAGGATAGGGTGGTAGTTCGGGGAGCAACTGAGTAACCTGCCAAAATGGTCCAGATTGGGACCCACAGTTGAGCGATGTTTGAAATTTTGAAAATATAATAAAACAATAAAAATTAAAAACTATACTTAACTAAACACTGTAGGCAGGGGGGCAAGCCCCCATGCACCCCTGCAAACGCCCACACACCTGCTACTTAAATATTCTTACTCTGAGACTGCACTGCATTGAAGTAAAGGGAAAACATTCCCTACGGTGATTTCCATGTTACGCGTGCGACGTTTCAACCAATCGAGTTTGCTCAATACGTGTTCGCCATTTACAATTTTTGATTACGCGATAGGAACCCGCCAGGGATACCATGGACAATAGTGGCTGTTGCAGTTAAAGTAATCACTGTCCACTCATGCTGTATCAATATTGTTTTTTTTTGTTCTGGTATCAAAGCTAAGCTTATTTTTGTAATGGTTAGCATATCATTAGCATGGCAAAATGCTTTTTCTTCAGTTTTTGCCATAGGACATGAATTGTCACTTTTAATTTCCTGTGCATGAATGATGATGCTGTTCAATGCCAAAGATCACACAATGGTAACACAGAAAGAGTCATTTGTTTTACTGTTAAAACTCATGTTCATGTGTGTCAAGGGATATGTCTGATACTTCAAATTTAACACCATGGTAGGGAACAATATATATGAGTCTAATAGTGATGTAAAGCACACTTTAGTACATGCATATGTACATAGTGATGCAAAGCACACTTTATTACATACATATGTGCATAGTGATGTAAAGCACACTTTATTACATACATATGTGCATAGTGATGTAAAGCACACTTTAGTACATACATATGGGCATAGCGATGTAAAGCACACTTTAGTACATACATATGTGCATAGTTATGTAAAGCACACTTTAGTACATGCATATGTACATAGTGATGCAAAGCACACTTTAGTACATGCATATGTACATAGTGATGAAAAGCACACTTTATTACATACCATACATTCGTGCATAGTGATTTAAAGCACACTTTAGTACATATATATGTGTATAGTGATGTAAAGCACACTTTAGTACATACAAATGTGTATAGTGATGTAAAGCACATTTTAGTACATACATATGTGCATAGTGATGTAAAGCACACTTTAGTACATACATATGTGCATAGTGATGTAAAGCAAACTTTAGTACATACATATGTGCATAGTGATGTAAAGCACACTTTAGTACATACACATGTGCATAGTGATGTAAAGAACACTTTAGTGCATACACATGTGCATAGTGATGAAAAGCACACTTTATTACATACCATACATTCGTGCATAGTGATGTAAAGCACACTTTAGTACATATATATGTGTATAGTGATGTAAAGAACACTTACGTACATACATATGTACATACAAGTATTTCAGGCTTGGACAATATTGTCCTAGCCTGCCAATATACCAAAACAATCATTCCCATAATAAGTGTCCAAGTGTTTTTTTTTAAATATCTAAACTAATGCTTGTTTCCATATAGCTTGGTAGGACATTCTGTGCATCAGCTACTCTCTCTCTTTCAGTGAACCGAATAGTACACCTCTCATTCCTAGAGAATCTTCTACATAGGTTGTCTGATGATTCTCTACTACCTTTTCATAACCCAAACATTCTTAGATAGAGTTGCCACTAAATGCTCTATATACTTGACTAAGATCACCTCTTTGATAGCTATATGAGATACTGTACAAGCTCAGATATTTTAATCTTTCATAATAACTTAAATTTTTGCATCCAATGATGCCCTTGGTATATTTCCTCCGTACTCTTTCCAATTTTCTTATAAGGTTACAGTACTGCTATTGATGCTATTGCATACTCTAGTTTGGGTCTAATTTAACTTACAAACCATGATTTCATCATTTTTCATTTCCTAGTCCTTATAAATATGTTATATGGTCTATAGTTTTATAACTGCCATTAACCAGTTGGCTGATATGATTAACAAAACTCAAAGCAGGATCTACCTGTATAACCAGGTCCTTAAATGAAATCACAGTTTCAGTCATTGCGTACTGTATTAACTATTACTCTTCAATCTATATCTCCCAAATCTCATATGTTGTGTTTTTATGTATTTATTAACATATCATTATTCTTTGTCCAAATGGTCAATTTAGTCAAGTCCTTTTGCAGATATGCCCTGTATGCAACAGACATAATCAGTTAACCCATTTTCACATAGTCTGCATAGAATGTGGAACATATCAGCTGAAAATGATAATGCTGAAAGATACACCCTAAGCAAGTATAGTCCTAGGACAGAGTGTGGGAGACCTTGACTGTAACCATACCTTTCAACCTCTTAGGGCAAGATATCTGGACAAAGCAAAATCCAAGAAATGTTCTGTGCCTCGCTAAAGTCCAACCAAGCAAAACAGTAGAGGGAAATCAAGAAACACGGCTGGACACTGCTGTAGCTTTTAAAACTTCCGAATTTATTAAAACACCAAAAAGCAAAATACTATATGAGCGCTTTCGGGCATCAGTCCTTCATCAGATAAAGCATCACACACAGTCAGGATATTTAAAAAACACATTAGCCAATAGAAAGCTAGTAAAAAAAACGCCTATTTCTAAGGGCGGGTTTCATGGGAACAACATCATTAAGTCCTGGGCTCCTATGTGCCATTAATTCTATAATCCATTTTGATTCAGCTAACTCAGTTAGTTGTTTGATGTCACCCCCTCTATTACATAATTTCACATTAACAATGGCCCTAAACTTAAAACTATGTGTGGGATTCTCATCTAAATTTCTAAACAGGGCATTGTCTGAATCCCTGTTCCTAATGGAAGAGAGATGCTGTAGGATCCTCACCTTAAACATACAATTAGTCTTGCCTACATAAAAACATGGACAAGACAAACACTCCACCAAATAGACAAGATCGGTGGTCCTACATGTAGCCCTGGCCTTCAGGTCAAACAACCTACCTGTAATCGGATGTTTAAATATTGTCCCACTATTAATATGACTGCAAGCCTTACAGATCCCACATGGTACAGTACCCATGGTTACTATGGCATTTCTTCTGGTGGTAATTATCTTTTCTTTACATAAAAGGTCCTTCAGATTCTTATTCCTCTTATATCTGAAGTGTGGTCTATCACCTACTATATCCCTCAAGTTTGTATCACTAGTTAAAATATTCCAGTTTCTGTGGATGACATCACAAACATCCTTAATGTTACTACCATAGGTCAACATTAACCTTGGGTCCCCCTGCGTGGTCCTATCGCGTCCCATGGGACCTGATGGTGTCCCCGGCTGTGTGCTCCACAAACTCAATGAGGAATTAAACCCACAGCTAGGACAGCTGTTTAATCAAAGTCTTACCTCTGGATACGCACTCCAGGGGTGGCGCACTGCAACTGTGGTCCCACTTCACAAAGGCGGTGCCTCCACCGACCCTGGAAATTACCGGCCCATTAGCTTGACAAGCCTTATCTGCAAAGCCATGGAGAGGATCATAATGGACCTCATAAATAAAGACATAGGGAATTTGCAGACTTTGGATCCAACCCAGTTTGGCTTTGTCAAAGGCAGATCATGCCTTTTAAACTTGGTTGACTTTTTGAAACAGTCACCAAAGCCATTGATGAGGGAAAGGCAGTCCATACAGCCTACCTCGATCTGGCTAAGGCCTTCGATACAATACCCCACTCGGGTATCATTGAAAAACTCATCAGCTTAAATGTTAACCCATACATCACAAGATGGGTTGCAAACTGGCTGAGTGACAGAACCCACAGGGTCAGAGTTGCTGGCGCCATGTCAGACTCAAAGCCTGTCACAAGTGGTGTCCCACAGGGCTCAGTCCTGGGCCCACTCTTGTTTGGCATCTACTTTTCTGAAGTACAAGCAAATACAGAAGGGTTATGGCTGACAAAGTTTGCAGATGACTGCAAACTGGGCCATAGTAGAAAACACATCTGACACAGATATCCTTCAGAAGGGTCTCACAGAAACGGATAACTGGTGCCAGAGCCACGGCCTAAAGTTAAATGCCAAAAAATGCATAGTCATACCCTTCGGGAAAAACAAGGTTACCCCTAGCTACCAAATAGGTGGCAATCCACTGAGCACAGAAGAAGTTATCAGGGACCTGGGGACCCAGGTTGATAGTAGTCTGTCATTCGACACCCATGTAGCTAAAGTAGTTAGGAAGACCTTCTACATTGCCCACCTTATCATGAAGGGATTCTCATCTAGATCAAGGGAGGTCATAGTCTCCCTTTACTCATCACTCATCAGACCAATGATTGAGTACAACGCCCCATTCGGAATGTATCTGACCCGACACTTGCAGCAGCTGGAGAGGCCACAAATGTTCCTCACCAAAAGGATAAAGGGTCTCAAAAATCTGTCCTATGCTGCCCGACTGAAAGAACTCCAGCTCTATTCAGTCGCTTACCGCTTGCTCAGAGGTGACCTTTGCCTAACATACAAGGCCATGTCAAACCCAGATTTGATGAATATGCTTCACCTCAAAAAATCTAGATCCATCAGAGCCACAAGAGCAGGAGACTTAAACCTCGACACGGCTATTAATAGGACGTGCTGGAGGGATAGATTCATCACCCAAAGACTCCCTATGCTGTGGAACAAAATCCCGGTACATGTGAGGCAGAGCACCTCGCTGGCCTTGTTCAAGAGAAATCTTGACCAATGGATGGGAGATCGCAGATATACCCCAGGGATTACCTCAGTGTCACTGCTTGACAGAGGCACAGCAAAATAATGGGTACAGTTCCCCATACTTAAGGGGTGGCGTAAGCCACAAAACGATGGGCTAGGCTTGCAAATGCCCTCAGGCAGATAGCCTAGTATGAACCTATGAACCTATGTGCTCCGGCCTCATTCAACCATGGTTTGTATTTATTCCTCCTGTAGCCTTTACTACTATCCACCACCTTATCAACCAAACCCCCATCATAGCCCCTAGCTCGGAAGCAATCTTTCAACTTGACCACTTTGTCCTCAAATTGTACATCCTCTTTACTAATCCTTGAGACCCTGCTGATCTGTCCCTGTACAATATTGGGGAAAGTATAGCGGGGGTGCATGCTATCAAAAGATAGCATAATGTTTTTCCAACAGTCCTTTCTATATAGACAGGATGAGAATCCCTCAGCTGTCTGCAAAACTCTCACATCCAAAAAATCTATTTCAGAAAATCAACTGTTGACCGTGAATCTCAAAAATGAAGTGGTGGAATGTAGATAGGTCACAAAAGTTTCTAAGGTATTGCTATCCCCGCTCCATAGAATAAAAATATCATCTACAAAACGCATGTACATCTTTATGTAACCCTTCCATATCTGGTTGCTCAGTTCAGTGTTTCTCTCCCAATAGGAAAGAACAAGATTAGCATAAGTATTAGCACAGGGGGTGCCCATGGCTATCCCCTGTGCCTGTCTATATGCCTGCTGCACACCCATGAAAACATTGTTTTCCAAAACCAGTGTGAGCATTTTCCTAATAAGTTCTATCCTCACTGGAGTAGCACCTAGATCTTGCAGGAGTTCACCTACTGCTTGTATACCATAGTCATTACTAATGACAGTGAACAAGCTCTGTACATCCATTGTCACCATTAAGAGTCTATCTTCAGAATGAGCCCAATCGATCTCTCCCAAAGTCTTTAAAAAATGGCCTGTATCTAGTAAAACATTCTCCAACCTTATAATATAAGGTCTGAGCTCTGTTTCCAACCAAATGGAGATGTTTTCAATGACCCAACCTCTGCCAGACACAATAGGTCTGAGAGGTGGGTCCAATAAAGATTTATGTATTTTGGGCAGAGCTTTAAAAACAGGTGTAACAGGTTTTTCTATCCACAGAAACTGAAACAGGTCATTATCTATTTTCAAGTTATTCAATAAGAACCGTAAACAATTATGCACCCTGTCTATGACCTCTTTCACTCCTAGGGGATTAATCAAAATGTAGGTGCAATTATCCGATAATAAATCCATCAATTTATGATTATACCAAGTGGTGTCTAGCACCACTACAGCTCCCCCCTTATCAGCCATTTTAATAGTTAGATCAACATTTTTACTAAGATCAAAAAGTGCTCTTCTCTGTGTACATGTTAGATTATAGTACTTGCTGTATTCACCCTCTTGAAAATATTTTATCAAATCCTGTTCACAACCATTGATAAAAAGGTTCATTGCAGGGGAGAACGATGGAACAAAACAGCTTGGTTGCTTCAAACCAAAATTACTCAAATTATTACCACCAAAAATCTGTTTCAAAGCTATATTACGACAAATAAACCATCAGATCCATCACTATCTCGTTATACACACAAGCCTTGCTAGGCACAAACGTTAATCCTTTATTTAAAACAAAAATTTCATCTTCAGATAACCTGTAAGATGAAAGATTAAAAACAATACCAGTGTCCAGAGTATGAGTCAGTCCAACGTCTTCCTCCTTTTGTTCATTTCCCTGTCCTCGCTTTGGGATCGTTTCCAAGCTCCTTTCTATTTGACTGGAGCTGGCAACATGTCCAAAAAACGTAACTGACCCTGCATGTTCTTGGGTCTGGCTCCTGTCCTGAAGCCTCCTGAAGCCTCCTGAATCTGGACATCTGGACAAAGCCTAACATAATGGATGGACAAAGGCACAAAACTAGGGACCGATTTTAAATATTGCTGTAATAAACTTAGAAAGTTGTTAAAATAAGAGGATTTGTGTTAACATGTATTTTCTGAAGGATATGAAATCTGAAACTCAAATGTATGTCATTATTTACTGACTTTAGTGCTCAGATCATCCCAGAGATTTGCCAGAAAACCACAAATTTTATAAGCAAAACAAAAATATGAAGTAAAAATCTGGACAGTTGAAAGCTATGACTGTAATCTAGAATTTCACCTGATACCTGCCAAGTCCTATTTTTAAGCTGTGCAGATATCAATCATGTCAGGATTACATCAGTACCTAGTAGTTCTAATTTACTGATATCGTCTTTAAAGTATGACACTATCAAAGGCTGAAGTCTATACAAACCACATCACAGCACATTTTTTTCATTATATTATTATGGAATGTGAAGTTATGGGTGATTATAGAATGATTTTTTACATATGCATGCTGATACATGGTTACAAGTCTCAACCTTTCCAATTCTGACAATTATATAGCCACAATAACCTCCCCCACTATTTTTTCAAACAGAGTAAACTTGTAATCCATATGGCTCTGTGTTTGTCCTACTTCCCTTTCCATTAAAGATGGGTTTAACAAGTGCATCTCTTTAATCTATACAGATCTCCCAATACTTAAGTGACACAGTAAGTAACAGATATAATGGTATTGTAAGTTCATGATGATCCCCGGGATTCATGAACCTTGCGCCAGGCGCACGCATAGCGTAGGCGTCACAACACCAAAAATGTCTGCAGAGCGATTCAGGTACGATCCAATTCCACGTGCACTACCGGCGTGCGCTGGATCTGCGCCGCCCCCGGCGTAGGTATGCTAAACACCCCATGTGCGGTGTTGCACCATGCAAATGAAGGCATATAGCGATCCACGAAGTGGCGCAGGCGTAGCATAAGGCCACGGCAATGTAAACCAAAAAAAAAACGGTTTACATTTTCCCAAACATAACATAGGAGTAACGGAAGACTGTCAGCCTCAGGTATCACACTGTTACCATATGCCAATGGCGAAATACACAGAGAATGTCAAAAGAAGACATGCACAACATGTAAATAATAACATAAATGGTATGTCCACAGAAACTCACAGCAGAACCCCAGGACATGTTTGCGGAAGGTGCAAAACAATGAAATAATATGACAATGTTATAAAACAGCAGCGTAATACACAGCAGCTTCACAGCCATAATACACCATGGTATGCATGGAAAGCCATAACCACGGTGCAAGGGTTGCCAAGGACTCGCGGCAGTGTTTGGCGTGGTAACTATGAATTAGTAGTCAATGCCATGCAAATGAGGCAGATAATACTGAATCGCAAAACCCCTGCCGGCGTAAGGCTGTACCAAACGGCGCAGCGGTAATACACCGAGGAGTGGCTCAGAGGGAATACATGTCACCTGCAGAGGGGTGTGCCACTGTAGGAGGAAGCACATTGGAGCTCAGCAAACCTGGGCTGTACATTGCACATCACAGCTGCAGGACCGGCGTGTGGGGAAATAGTTGAGCTGAGAGCACACAATGCGCGCAGAGGTGCATGTGCACGAGGATGACTACATTCCCTTAACCCAGTCATGTGACGCTCACCCTGCAAACAACATCGGAAACATTAAGGTGATGTTGAGAATATGAGGAAATGCGGAAGAAGTGTAATTGGACTAATAATGAGCAATCAACACTAATCAACCCACGAAGGCCAATCAGCGGCAGCTGACAACTCTGCATGCAGAAACCTGCAAAACGGGATAGGGGAGGCATATGAATGCAAAGAAAGGAGGGGAGGTAGCAGATTGCAAAGAGTGAAGACCTGACACAGCAGAACCAAGCAGACAGGCAGCACAACGGCGACGGCACACAAAACGCACGATATGCCATGTCCCAGAAACTACACATGGCAGGGCTCTGCAGGATGCATTTCAGGAAATAGTAGGTGCAACATGCAGAAATAGTAAGGGAAGGTCGAAAGGTAATCCATTGCAGGCAAGAGTAATGCAACACCAAAGGCAACAGCGTTGCAGTGCCAACGGTAAAACACGGAAGATAATCCCCAGATACGGCTGTACAGACACACCCTATGACATCACCGGGTGCACAGCACAATAGTATAAAGTGTGAATGCACACAACACACAGCCGTGTATTCCCAAACGCCGCACCATAGGTGTAAACACACGGGGAACTTTTAAAATGTACATGTTGGGTGCTGCCGTGGCCGTGATCCATCAGCATGTGTTAGAGACAGACGGTGTTGTGGAGGAGGGTGCCGACAACTACCGTAGGCCTCAGAGGAGAAGGAGAGTGTTCAGACCGAGGGTAACCTACCAGGGGCTACAAGACCTGGAGATAGTCGAGCGTTACAGGGTGGATAGGGACACGTTACAGCAAATAGTGGAGCTGTGCCGGCCACGCCTGAGAACAAGAAACAACAGAGGGGAGCCCATCCCAGTGGACACAAAGGTATGTGTAAGCTTGTGAATACTGGCCACACGTACCTTTCAAAGGCCAACTGGGGATATAATGGGCATCTCACAGGCATCAGCATCCAGGGTACTACACCAGTTTCTGGATGCCATGTTACCACATGCCAATGAGCATATATACTTCCCCAGATCTCAGGAGGATTTGGCTAGCAATATGCGCCACTTTCACCGTGTGGCACAATACCCGGAGGTACTGGGTGCGATAGACTTTACGCACATACAAATCAAGTCACCACCTGGGGAGCAGGGTAGACGCTACATAAACCGCAAGGGATTCCCCTCCATCAATTGCCAGGTCATGTGCAATGCTCAGGGCATTATCATGGATGTGTGTGCTGGCAGCCCCGGAAGCTACCACGACTCCCATATCTGGCATGCCTCACAGCTGTACCAGGTATTCGCCAGGGGGGACATCCCACAAGGCCACATTGTGGGGGATGCTGGCTATGCACTGGAGCCGTGGATGATGACTCCCATCAGAAATGCACACACACACATGCAAGAATGCCATAATGAGGCACACGCACAAACCAGAATAATCATAGAGCGTGTGTTTGGGATGCTGAAATCATGGTTCCGGTGCTTGGATACATCCGGTGGAGCCCTGCAGTACTCTCCAGGCACATGTGCCCACATATTCATAGTATGTGCCATGCTACATAATATGATCCTGCGGAAGCAGCTGCTGCAGGGACATAATGGTGAAGGGCCACAAAGCCCACCACAACTGCCAAGGCCAGTCCAGGCACAGAGGGTTCAGGACCATGAACACACTGTGCCAGCCCCAGTAGGCAGACAGAGGCGTAAACAATATGCCTATGCCCTGGCAAAGAGGGAACGTATAGCACATACTCTGACAGCGTAGGCCCCATGGACTGACACCTCCCTACCTGCACACACAGTGAAATGGATGGCACACAAACATGACCACCCGTAAAGTGTACCGTATGGGTGGCCCCATGTGTGACTCCAACATAGGCAGCCCCCAAACACTGTACACCCAACAGCCAGTGGAGCATGGAACGCCAACACCTGAACAGTATGTGGGTCCTACAGCAGACGGCGTTGCTGTATGCTGCCACGTTCGTCGCAAGGTGTATACATATAAACATATATATATGTGTATATACATATATGTAGATAGATATAATTACATATATAGAAATATATGTACACATATACATATAAGTACTACAGTTAAGACAGGGAATCAGAGGGATGTAAGGTGACTGAGATGTAACACGCGATATCTGTACATAGTATACATAGTGAAACGACAACCTGAGCATCCGGGAGGTTTAACAGAAGAGGATACCGCCAACCATGGAACGGGCAACATACCGAAATGCATAACCGCGAGGCGGAAAGATCGCCAGACCACAGTACTGTAACAGTACATGCGCGGGTAATAGTATGATGATATGAGGGGAGAGGTAGACACCGCCGCCGGTGTCGCAGCCCACGCAGGTACTGTGTGCAACCATCCCCGTGAGTGCCGTAGTATGTGTATGTGTGCGGTGAGGGTGCCGTGTGTGTTGCTGTGCGAGTGTAATGTGTGTGTCTCCATAATATGTGTATGTTGGTGCCATGTTAGAGGCAGAGTGGAAGAATATGTGTAGGCATACGGTACACTAGCCACAGGCATATGTACACCAGTAGTCCCAAAGTAGTAGTGAGAGCCCCACCCTGGCTAGGCGTGTGGTGACGTAGAACGATACAAAGTGACAATGTCCCAGATTGTAGCACAGGAATATACCCCACAGGAAATGGAAAGGACGTATGTACTACTCATGCCCATATGTATGACACCGATATGCTAATTGCAAAATGATACGTCGGCAAAGTCACACAGCGATAGGTATGTACCGCGGAAATACGTATGTGCTACCCCAGTACTGACCGTGGCCACGTATCGGCCCGTAAACACCGATGTGTGTTCTACAAGTGTCAAACAAGCAATCCCCATCTGAATAGGTGGCAACCACTGGCAAACAGGCCATCCCAACAACAGGACCACAATGACTGTAAATATCTGGGACAGAATGACAAGGGATAGTCGTCACGTACAAACAACCGCTGATATACCACAGATGTGATGGAGGAATACATGCATCAAGCACCCACGCAGGCAATACCAACACCACATGACAACAACACAACCTACAATCCCATACCAACAGACAATTAACTGTCAACTCTCCAGGCAGGGATGGAGCACACAGACAACCATACTGTGTATGTAGAGATGCAAGGCCCACAACCCGTATCCATCACCTACAACCTCCGATATCCCCCACCGTACATATTAAAGGGATACAAACCATAATAGCAGCACAAACATACAGGCAGTCAATGACATCTGCATAACCGCAACATCTCGAGTGGGAAACACAATCAAAGGCGGATGCATACTTGCATGCGTTGTTTAAAGGAATACAACAGCCATGTTACATATCCGAATGCAAAACGCCATCAACAGACGTCGTCAGGACAGGGACACCCACATGTCGAACCAAATACTATACCCAACACACACAATCCACGGCTAACATCACTGTGAAATGTACCTGTCGCCACACATAGCGGCTGCAGTTACACATAACATAACACAATACAGACCATCTCCACGAAGGTAGGGCAAATAGCCAATGCCCAGGTGAGGAATCCAACCATACCCCAGTTACGACGCGTAATGTCCGAATGGAGTAGATGCATAGGTGATATGCACACAATTACTCATTGAGGAACAGCAATTGGTGGGATGAACCCACATGTTGCAGGTATCGACGGATATAAGGATGACTCCCAGGATATTCAAACCGTATGCTCATACTGAACCAGCAGTGTACAACCGAAAGAGAAATAAAAAGGAAAACCGATACACGGAACGAAACACGGAACGAAACACCGACAAGGTATGTAGAACACACGATATGTACGGGTGTGTAACGCATGATGTGTATGACGAAGCTGTACTGTATGGGAATGGTGTTTGTAAGTAATGACACTTGTCCATAATGCAGAGAGTGGTGAAAGGTGGTTATGTAGTGCTATCCTGCTGAGCATACCAACGAATGTGGACACCATGTGCACAGCAGTGGGACATCATGTACACAGCCGAGGCACCACAAGGGCTGCCACAGGGGGGCATTAGAGAGAACAATGCCAGACCACATGCCGATGCTGGCAGTGGATGTCCAACAAGGAAGTGCCATAGCAGGGGATAGGACATGTATGTATACTGTCACAGCACACATGTGTATGGACATATACCGTCGATGTCATACGTAATGTGCGGCCGACGTGCACGTATGCCTTGCAGTAGGGGATACTATGTCAACTATGTGTAATGTAAAGCTGTCAGGGTGGATATGACAGACATTATACACAGTATCACAGGCATATCATGCATAACAGAGGTATCACCTATTGGTATGTACAATAACAGGATATATATGGCCTGTAGGTATGGGACAGAGTAGTAGCATCATAGCCATCTGAAATGGAAGGACACCAAGTAACCATGCCCAAAGGATCTGTAGCAGGTGCACCGTGGGCAACAATGAAGTCTGGCAGGTCCATGTGTAAACTCATGTGCAGTGTACACAGTAGTGTCACCTCCCCATGGTAGTGTCTTGTGAACAGCAGAGGCGGGTGTCAACTGCATGTCTACACAGTACCGCTGCTGTGGTGGTACCATGACTACGTGTCACCCAAACAGCAAGGGAGGTATCACATGAACAGTGCCACTGTGTGTCCCTGTGGGATGTGCACAGGACCTATGTTCCACAGCATGGTGTGTGTTGTGTCTGCGGAAGTAACGCAGAAGCCCAGCCCATGCAGTGTGGCATGTGTGCACATATCCATGAGCAGTCCGTTCATACTGCGCACCGCAATTGTCATGTATGAGGAGTATATGCATCAGTAATGCGGAGGACATGGTCAGTGTCAGAGCAGAAGACACCCCTGCGTATGTGGTATGCAGATGTGTACAGATGTGTTTTCCGTCTGTCAACCGCATATGTAAACCGTCCGAGCCTGGTACACATCGTGGCAGGACAATGCTCTGCCATGTAAAGTTGTAGCCGTTGTGGAAGGTACACCATAAATGTGGTATTGTACCCTTGACCGTGTGTAGATGTGTGTATGCCACAGGTACAATGGCTACCTATGTACCAGCATCACACACAGTACAGATAGGTGTGGCCCTGCAGAAGTGTATCCATGCCACAGTGGAATACGGTAACCACAGGACCGTGTGGGGCATATGTGTGTACAGCAACCATGTACAATATGATATGTATGTACGGGGTCAGTATCCATGTGATAGTCAGTGGGTGAATGTTGCTATGCAAAGGTGATGTGCATGCACCATGTGTCATGCATCCTGATGCCATGACACCCACATGATGTATCCGCCACACTGACACCTGTATGGTCGGTATCGGTATGAGTTGGTGGAGCAATAATGGCACCAGGTATGTAGGCATGGGATATCTAGGCATGGACAGTACTCTGTGACAGCATGTTGTGTATGTAAGCAAATAGTGAACATGAGGGGCCCCATGACTGAGGACTGTGTAATGCCATATGTACGTGACATGTAGTAGGTACTATGATATGCTTGCACCACTGTGTGTCCTGTCCACGAGTCATATAGCATAACATCCTGAGACACAGGGTATGATGTGCAGGTGGATGTGTATGTTGCCAATACCAGAACATGGAATGGTGCTGAAGGGCAATGTGAGGACAACGTCTGATGTGTTGGCTTGTGTACCACCCCAACCACCCATGCAACGGTACGACAGGTGGCCAGCATGTGTATGTGGCGTGCTGTGGCACACACAAGCCCAACAAGGGTGCCAGGAAAGGCATGGAGGCCATCAATGTGTGTGGGAAGCAGGTTCGTGAGGATGTGCCCCAGTGCCATTCAGAACGGTCCAGTCATGGGTATATGACTGCAGTCCCACACGTGCAACGCAGTGCCACCCATGGGTAATGCGAGAGATGCGGCTGCGCGGCGGTCAGGGTACACAATGTCTGACAACAGGCTAGCAGTGAATATAGCAGGCTGGTGCGGAGACACATACCAAACAGGTTGGTGGGACATAACAGCCAGGGACATCGGAAGGTGACATCGGGCCAGTGTCCCAGGACATAACGTGTGCATGTCAGTACCATGTATGTGTCCACAGGGACACTATGATGTCCATGTATGGATTGCGACCCTGTAGTGAGTGAGAGTGTGTATTGTTGGTAAGTACACCATCGCCTGGCACGTTGCCAACATTATCTCGGTCTGCAATGCCTGGGTGACTATTGTATGTGACATCGAATGTGGATGTAGCCAAACAATACAGACATACCACCACACTGCCTGAGGCCCCACACTGCAATGTGCGGCAGTCATGTTTAGGAAGCTAGCCTTGGAGCATGTGATGGACCTCGAGGACCCACCATGGCTGACAAGTGATGCATCCCACACATGTGAATATACACCACCGTGCAACAGCCTGCACATGTGCTCGTACATCATATGTGCATGGAACATGACCACCACCGTGGCGTCTGTGAACAGGTCAGTACCTCCATGTCTCTGTGTGGAATAGCATGGTTTCTACCATTGTGTACATGCTACGGAAGCGCACTGTGGTATGTGTCAGCATATGTATGTACACTGTCCATCTGCCGGGGTGTCATGCCATTAACAACTACTGTCAGCAGACGTCAGTAGTACTGGCTGTAGTACACATGTTCCATGTATGCTGTGATGGGTGTGTTTCCAGGGTGTGGCTAGCAGGGCCGTGAAGCATATGTGTTCATCCACCAAAGGGGGGATAACCCCAGGTGCAACACACCAGACACATGGAGGTATTGTGCATGCTGAGGGTAGTGTAGGTACGGTATGTGTTGTGTAATGTGTCAGCCAGCTGGGTGGAGTGCATGCCTCAAGCATGTGTAGGTACATGGGTGTCTATTCTAGGGAAGTGTGGGTTGCTGTCAGCACATGGCAGTATCAGCTGTCTGAGGCCCAATGTACAGTATAACAACACAGACAGCATGTAACCTGCGGTGTACAATGTCAACTCTGTTGCGTGTTACAATGTGTCTAGCGGTCACAAACACGGGTATCCGCACATTGAGCACCTATGATGCATTGTGTTAGGCAACTATCCAGGATGTGTGCAAAACACTGTGTGATGTGTGATCTCCCACCTGTGGGTGTTGCAGTCCAGGTATGTGCCTGGGAGGTACGATCCGTGTACAATCCGTACTTGCAGGCATGCTGCGCAGAGCATGGAGGCAGGTCCCAGTCACTGCAGAGAAATGTGAGTGGTGCAATAGTGTGTGTGCCTTGCTTGTGTGCAGCACAGTGGAAGATGCAAGCATTGTCCCACATGACCCCATGCCGTGCCTGCCTGTTACAGCCCTGCCGGAGACAGTTATGTGACACCGCCACAGAGGCAGTATAGCATGTGAAGATGTACATGTGTGCTCCACACCCCAGGCTGATGGCTGCAGGTCATGTGTGCCACAGCAGTGTGGTCAACCAGGACTGTCATAGCGGTCAGATACCACATGCCTGTATAATTACAGTATGAGCATAGGCAACATTTGCAGTGACACAGTAGGTCAATGTACAGTGTCCCTGTGTTCAGACCACTGCCTACTGTACACTTGGCTAGACACACACCCAGAGGGTGATGACACCGGTGAGCCATCACATGTCCCAGTACATGTAGCCTGTGTAATGCCATCACAGGGCGGTCACAATAACACATTGTATGAGAGATATATTGTACCAGGTGATGTGTCATGTGTGCATATGTTGAGTTGCACAGCTGTTCACACATCCGCAACATATCAGTGCATGATGCCTAGTGTAACATGATGTGTGGAACTGCGCTGTGATCCACAACAGGGTCATCCGAGACAGGTGTGTTGTGAATGGTGTAACCCATGGTTCCGCAGGATATACACTGGTGCTGTTGGCTGCCATGCTGGGGGCCACCAGTGGTGCCTACAGTGGTCATACAGACATACTGCACACATTGTTTTGGCAGGAATGTCCATTGTTGTAGATGATGTGTTACTACGTGAAGGTAGGTGTGTGTTGTGAATGTTACCCATCCAGATGTGACCATCAGGTGCAGTTATGGTTGTCGACAGCATCACACCCATCCACAGCTGTCAGCACCCTGTCCCCAGAATGGGTATCAGCCGCCCTCGTACTGTGTGACTAATGTGCAGATGGCGGAACACCTACTACTGGCTGGTTAACAGTGTCATCTAGGAAGGCTATGTGACGGCTGGAATACGCCGTTCTAATGTATAATGATGGTATCCCAATGAATTACATGGAATCACATATAGTAAGCCATGGCTGGCATGTAAACCATGTACAACAATGACTGTGTGACAGACCCAAACAATGCGGAGCCATGTTGAACATGCACCCGTGAGAACACCAAATGAGGTATGTTGCACGTATTGATGTACAACTGTCAGCTATGGGCATAGCATGGATGCAGACGCACATCCCCCACAGGCAGTACCACTCCATGTTGTTAGGGGGGCATTGCACGAGTACATGTGACAGTTGCTGTACTGTCACATGTACTGCATATCCATCATATAGGGGTAGCAGTGGTACGTGACTGTCGGACATGCCTGTACATACGACCATGTCCCACAGGATATGTGTTACGTGTGTACAACACCTGTTGTACCATCATCAAGCTGTGAAGTGTATGGCTGTCAGTGTACCTGTGTGACATGTTGTGCAATGGGTGCAAAGGTACGCAGTAGCGCATTGAATGCCCACATGTCCCACACAGGTGCATAGCCTGAACATACAATACAAATAGGGTGTTGGATAATAGCAACCCACAAGAGGTGATGGGTACGGGTGGCAACCCACTACCACCTGTCCGGGTAAGGTGTGCATGTCCATGACACATTAGCACCTGAGATGTTAGCAGTACAGCTGCACAGGGCGGCATGCATATTTGATCACTAATACCCTTGCATGTTCCACCACTGGCCTGTTGACAGACAGACACCAACACAATGTGCAGCATTGACATGTGCACAGCACATCACCGCTGGCTACAGTAGAACAGGGTTACTGTGTAGACATGTGCACAGAACATCTGCGCCAGCCACAGTCAAACACGGTATGTGTTGAACACCACCGTCATTGTAGCCTATGCCATAGACAGATGTTCATGCATCTGTGTATGTACGGCTGGGAATGTCCCTGGCCTAGCAGTATAGCTGTGTCAGTGTTGCGAACAACATACTGAATGGGCTGGGTGTGTGAGGTGTGCGTCATACGTGTATGGTCCGATGGATGATACCATCAGTGCCCCCGCCATGTGAACATCCCTGTCCCCATAAATGGATACCTATGCTGTGCCCAACACCACGGTCCCTGTGGGAGGGATGGTGCTGTGTGGTGCACCCGCTGACATGGCGGTGGCAGCAGGCACTGGATGTAGACATATGTGATACCCATGTCAGGCCAGGGTACCATCCATGTGCACGGGATATCATTGTGCGGGCACATACAGCACTGTGTTGAACAATATCACAGCACATAGCACCTGTCAGGGGTAATGTGTATGCATGGATGTGCGATAACAGCATGCACCATACACACCCCCACCAAGCAGCATGCTGCCTACCTTGTAGAAGGCCATTGTCCACACCATGATGATAGACATGCATAATGTCCATATACACATAGCAATGACATATGGAATGGACAGCATTCCTCCCAATACCAGTATCCCCCAGGTGGGACACATCCCTGTGCCATGTATGTGACATACCCTGCCATACCATGCAGCCCTGTCCAGCAAGGCTGCACGTGCCATCACAGTCATACATGGTGCGATGGCCAAATGGCACTTGCACTATCAACTGTCCAGAGCAGTAATGTGGTACTGATGCACCTTGTGGTGTCACAGGTGCTGTGTGTTGGCGTGTACAATGTGCGTGCGCACATGCTATGTATGACCATCCCTGCTAATGTCATATGATTACACAATGTCCCATGTGTATCACATGTGCAATACAGGCGAGCCGTGGCAGGTTGTCCAACACCTGTACAGTGCTGTGTAGATGTACATGGCACAACACATGCATGTACAGGTGTCCACGTGTATGTGTGCAGTGCCACTGCTGACATCCATAATGGCTGCGTCTGTTATGCCTAGCGACATATACACAGCATCCAGGTGAACAGTAGAACTGTGTGCACATCGGGACACGTGCCGACTGGTATGAACACAGGTGCAGGCAGGTACACATGTCCACAGCAGGTTACCATATACATGGTGTGTGTACAGTGTGATGAGTTGACACACAGATATGATATGATACCCGCTGCCTAACGGTGTGACAGCAACACGTCAGCTGTGTCAGTGTCATGATGCATCGCAGAGATTACTGTGCAGATGTCGTACACGTCATAGCAATGTATGTCCAGCGGTATGCCAGTACATCAGTGTAAATGTGACCTGTCACCATCATTATGTCTTACAGATAATGCCTCGTTCACGGCTGCCAGCCTTCAGCCACCAGGAGGATGACGTAATCATACCGTTGCTCCATGACAACTATGACCTGCTATTCAGCCATGTTCCACAGCAAGCGCAGCAGCGGGATGACCTGTGGCAGGATATGCGCAGGAGGGTGAACGACGTGGGTGGCAACAACCGCACCTACCAGCAGATACGCCGACACTGCACGGACCTAATACAGCACGCAAAACAGCGTGCCGCCACAATCGCCAGAGAACAAGGTGGAACAGGTGGTGGGCCACCAACCCAGCCCCCACTCACACACACGGAGGAGCTCCTGGCCAGTCTGGGGACACCCAGGGAACATCATGCAGAAACACTAGCTGCCATCGTGGAGGTGGGTGTCTCCTAACCAATGAGCCTGGAGCTGCCTGGTAAGTCAGTCTTGCATATGTGTATGATATCTGCCGTAGGTGTGGGTGTCACAGTACACCACATAATGTACCAACACATGCCAGGTATATGGGCACACAAGTCGCATACTACAGTATGCTATGTTGTGTTTGCAGACGTGTGCATACCACATGCTATCACACAGGTACATGATGTGACATGCACAGTGCTTACTGTGGCTACAGTCATGGATAATGTTTATACTGTTGTGTCGCCCCTATACAGGTACCTCTGGCGTGTCGCACAGCCATGGGTCCATCGCAGGTGAGACTGTTGTTAGTAACAGGCATGTTACAGTGTATAGATATTCGCCATGTGGCCAGGTATAACATGCACACCTGGGTTCTGCTCCAGTCACGGTATACAGGTCGCACCACCAGACACACACATGCCACCCATGTACAGTAGATACAACCGTTAGTATACACCGGCATGAAACCACAGTACCTGTCAGTGTGATATGTGCAGTCAGCTATGCATACAATGGTGGAGGTGTTCTACAATGGATGCATATGTAGTATGCATTGGAACACCATTTGTGGTACGCACACAGTACCACATAGTGAGCTGTGATCTGGCCAGTACACAGGTGTTACCAATGTGACATATGCCCCTGCATTGTGTGCACACGTTGTGACACAGCACACGACATGTCCCACGCCCGTGGTGTTCTGTCTGCAATATTGTCACACCATGACATGACCTATGCCCGACATAGCAAACATCCACACTGTTGTCTGCATAGCCCTCTGGATTGTGACACCTCCGACTTGTATGGGTGTATGTCACATGGGCCTCCACAGGGATGGGTACACGATGCCCATCACGCACAATTGTCCATGACCCAGTCAAACATGGCCATGGGTGATAGCCGCAGGCATGTTGCCACACAGTACCTCTGGAGTGGATAGACACCGTTGCACATTGTCCACACATAGTGCGATCATAGCCGTAGTGGACCACCTGTACATTTGATGTGGTACACCAGACAACCGAAATGCCTGTCTGCAGCCACCGGAGGTGCCACCAATGTCTACCATATACGTGCTGTGGAACAGCATGACTGTGTTGCAGACATGGCAATGCAATGTGTCCATGTTATGCATCGCACAGAAACATACCTGTGTCCTGTTGCCATGCAGTGACACAGTGCCTGTACTCCCCACTGTATAGCTATGTACACGGCTCACACCAACCACACCTGCACAGACATCTTTGTTACACATGCATTCTATCTGTAGCCTGTACACATAACACTGCACTGTGACGCCCAGTATGATGCGGTGCATGTGGTGGGACACCATTGTCACATGTCCACATGTTATCGCACATGTCGGAGTACATGTCACAGTGACGCCAGCCATGTGTACTGTTAACCTGCCTGTGGCCACATGGTGTATCACGGTGATGCATGCAAACTACCATGAATGTGTGTACTGCATGCCTACTGATATGACACCTGCTTGATGTAGTGTGCACCCCAGGGCAGTATGCATACTACCAATATTAATGTCTGGCCTGCATTCTCTGAGCTGTGGTGTGGGAATGCTGCATGCCATCTGCAATATCACATGCATGATGTGTCTGCGTGTGTGTGTGTCTGCGTGTGTGTGTCTGCGTGTGTGTGTGTCTGCGTGTGTGTGTCTGCGTGTGTGTGTCTGTGTGTGTGTGTGTGTGTCTGCATGTGTGTGTGTCTGCGTGTGTGTGTGTGTGTGTGTGTGTGTGTGTCTGCGTGTGTGTCTGCGTGTGTGTAATGTATCTTACAGTATGTCTTTGTATTCACAGGTGGTGTAGGTGCGTTCCCCTCCTGCGGTCCATCTGATGCTAGTGTCCCCACAGATACTAGCGGTGATGACCATATGCATGAGGTACAGGCAGGGTTGTCAGGGGCAGAAGCTGTGCCATTGGTTACCATCCCACCTATGTCCCCTCATCCCGCATGGTTCTGATGCCGACACATACCACATCACCGTTGCCCATAGAGGAAGGACAGTCAGCGTCTGTTGGCATTGAGCAGGAATGTGTGGTGGCTACATAAGGTGCACGTACACACCATGTTGCCAGTGTAATGACTGGTGATGTGCCACACAGGCATGTGGCTGGTGCTGCTCATAGGAGGACCTCTGGCAGACATGCACCTGCTGTACAGGGTGTAGCAGCTGGTATCACCAGACGCATGTTCCAGACTGTAATGGTGGCACAGGCACATGCTGAACAGCAGAACCAAGAAGGGCAGAGGCTGCAGAGGGCCGCAATCCATTCCCTAAATGAGAACATCCAGTCATTGGCGAATGCTCAACAGCAGATTGCTAATGTACTGGATAGGCGATTAGGTGAGATGGTTAGAATCCTCGACTGAGGCATGTCAATCCGCGAGCGTGAGCTGTCTGTGCTGGAACACCTGGTAGGGGTGAGGCGTAGGACACGTGGCCGTAGGCCAGCAACACCACCTAGTGTAGGTCGACGTGTGCGTGCCACCTCTCATGCCTACTCACACAGTGCCGGTAGCAGCAGCAGTGCAGCTGGTGCTACACCGACCACACCAGGACACAGCAGGCCACGTGGACGTGGCCCTGGCCGGTCCCAGTGTGGACACGGTTCCAGCGGACATGTGTCATTGGAGAGTGGCCACTCCATACCTCCAACCGGTAGTGCCCGTGCGACCCCAGGCAGGCACGGGTCACGTGGCCGCAGACGGACACAGTGAGCCATACAACCTGCACTGTACAGTGTAGGGCTGCCAAGTATACCCCGTGTAGGCATCACGTATGGCTGAACTGTGTACACACATACCCACACACAGCAAACACAACTGTAGGGCTCCACCACATCCACATGCATTCTGCACAGTCATGCCCAGTAAATGCACCGGCCCTTACACACACACATGATATCATCCATTGGTACAGCCTATGCCCCTGGCAGACATATCACCCTGTGCATATGATGAAGCCTCTGCCGCATCACTGTCATCCACACCATCGGTGCACGGTTATGCAAATATATTCTGATGCACAGGGTGGACAAGATAGTGAGAGGTGTATGTGATACCTGTGTACGCATGTATGTTGCAGTGGTTGTGTATGACAAGTGACAGGTGTGTATGTGACGTGGGTTGTGTACTGTCATCATGCAGCAGACATACCATGTAGTGCAGGTGCAGCATGCATTGAGCTGTGTACACGGTATGTGTGATGGTTACATGTGTAGCACCATGTTGGTTCTGTTAACCTGTATGCCTCATATGGTGTACTCGCATGTGCCTACTGGGAGCACTGTTATCAGTCCCCCATGTGTAGCTGTGGGTTACCCACAGGCACATCTGGCAATATCAGCATACCTCATGTACCCGCAACCTGCCTGGACACCTACATAGGTACATAGGTGCATAGGTACATACTAGGCTATGTGCCCTACGGCATGTGTAAGCCTAGCCAGAGTGTGTGTGGCTTTCACCACCCCTTAGGATGAGGATACTATATCCATTGGTCTGCTGTCCCTCTGTCCAGCAGGGACACAGAGATGATTCCTGGGGCATACCTACGATCTCCCATCCACACGTCAGGATTACTCTTGGACAGAGTCAGTGAGGGGCTCTGCTTCACAAGGGCTGGGAATCTGTTCCATGGTGTAGGGAGTCTCTGCGCAATGAACCTGTCCCTCCAGCACGTCCTATTTATATCCGTGTTGAGGTTTGTGTCTGTTGCTCTCGTGCCTGTGGTTGTTTGGATCCTAGGAGGTGGAGCATGTCCATGAAACCCAGGTTGGACATGGCCTTGTATGTCAGGCACAGATCACCTTGGAGCAGACAGTATGAGAAGGTATAGAGCCGGAGTTCCCTCAGTCGGGCAGCGTGTGACATATGTTTCAGCCCCTTTATCCCTGTGTTGGGGAACATTTGGGGTCATTCCAACTGCTGCAGGTGTCGGGTTAGGTACATTCCGAATGGGGCGTTGTACCCAATCATTGGTCTGATGCGTGAAGAGTACAGGGGTACAATGACCTCCCCTGATCTGGATGTGAATCCCTTCATGACCAGGTGGGCAATGTGGAATGTCTTCCCAACCACATTGGCAATGTGAGTGTCAAGAGAGGTTACCGACAAGTTGGGTCCCCAGGTCCCTGATCACGTCAACCGTGTTTAATGGATTACCACCTATGTGGTAATTCGGGGTTAACTTGTCTTTCCCAAAGGGTAGGTCTATACCTTCCCTGGCATGTAGCTTCAGGCCATGGCTCTGGCACCAGTTATCCATTTCTATGGGACCTCAGGTGGATGTCTGTGTCTGATGGGGTGTTGATTATGGTGGCCGGTTTGCAGTCATCTGCATACCTTGTCTGCCACAATCCCCCTATGTTTGCATGCACGTCGGAAAGTTGAATGCCGAACAGGAGGGGGCCCAAGACTGAGCCCTGTGGGCCACCACTCGGGACCGGCTTGGAGTCTGACATGGCACCAGGAACCCTAACCCTGTGGGTTCTGACCTTGATCCGGTTGGCAACCCATCGTGTGACATATGGCTCTACATCTACGCTGGTGAGCCTTTCTATGATGCCCGCATGGAGTTTGGTTTGAACGCTGTCGCCAGGTCACGGTAGTCTGTGCAAACCGACGTACCCCCATCAATGGCCTTAGTGACTCTTCTGAACAGGTCGACCAGGTTCAGGAGGCAGGATCTGCTCTTGACTAAGCCGATGTGGGTATGTTCCAGTATTTGTCGTTCCCCAATGTCTTCATTTATGGGCTCCATTATGGTCCCCTCCATAGCTTTGCAGACAAGGCTCATCAAGCTTATAGGGCGGTGATGTCCAGAGTCCGTAGGAGCACCGCCTTGGTGGAGTGGGACCACAGTTGCCGTATGCCATCCATCGGGTACGTAGCCTGTAGTAAGGCTAAGATTAAAAAGCAGCCTTATGTGCGGGTTGAGGCCCTCATTGAGGTTGTGTAGCACACAGCAGGGGACACCGTCCGGTCCCATTGATGCTGTGTTCTCTGCTTTACAGAGAGCAGCTCTCACCTGGGCATTCGAGATGTTTGGGAGGCTAGACTCTGGTGGGATAGATACCTCCACTCTTGGGGGGGGAGGGAGGGTAGATATATGCATGGAACCTGTCTGCCAGTTTGTTGGCAATGTCTGTGGGTTCAGTAATCATTGTACCATTCTGGACTAATTCCGAGCATAACTGTGAGCTTCCACCCATGTTCCTACCATAGCTAAGGAAGGCCTTATAGTTGTCTTATGTGTCCTTTGCAAGTCCTCTCCCACAGGCGGCCTTGGATGATTGTATGAGTGATCGTATGTTACCGCCAGTATTGATCAGTGATGCCTTCCCTGGTAGTGATATTGCTCAGTCATGTAGTAGCTTTCACCTCTTGTTGTATGGTTTGTTTATGGCTGGGGTCCACCAGACCGTGTGCCTGCCTTTGGTGGACAAGGTCCTGATGTTATTAGGGATTGCTTGATCCAGACATTCCTGGGGCTGCTCGTAGAAGGCATTTGTAAGGGTTTCAGCAGCGTGGTCTGTGTTTTCCACTGGCATGGAGGCCTTGTAGGGTACCACACCAGTCGTATGATGTGTGGGGTTCACTGTGGAGAGGTCTTCTATGTGGTCTCCCTTGCCGGTGTTGGGGGCGGGATGCGGATCTCCAGTGAGATCACTATATGGTCTGACCTCACCGTTGAGGGATGTACATCCTGTGTGGAGCATGTCATCCCCATGTGTGATGATCAGGACTAGTATAGTTCCTCCCCTTGTGGGTATGGTGCATAGTTGTTCCACAACATTCGGGTGTAAGAACACCTGGAACCTTTGGTGTAGGGTGTTGTGTCCTGGGTAATGTTCCCGGTCTATGTATGGGTGGTTGATGTCACCCAACATGATGGTGTTGTGAGAGCATTCATACTCCCCAGTGTCTTCAGGAAGGCTGTGCGGGTATCCTAGGTTTGGGAGGGTGGTCTGTAGCATGCAACAAACTGTAGGGCAGTCCTACCCATGGTTAATTGCACCTGGATAGTCCCCACTGCTACGTGCGTTTCCGCCAACCTGGAGGTGTGGGTATCCTTCATGGAAATGGAGACTCCCCCTCCTTCTGTGGTTCGGTCCGGGTTAGGGTCCTGAACGCGTGATATGAGGTATGACCTGATAGTGCTGGGGTGCTCTCAGGAGCCCTGAACCAGGTTTCAGTCACAGCACTGACATCGATGTCCTCCATACTGAGGAGGACTTTTGAGGGCATGCAGCTTGGGCGTAGACTACTGGCATTGAGCAGTATTACCCTTAGTTTTTTCCAGGTTTGTAGTCTAGGGCGGTAGGTTTATCATTTCAGCCTTGCCTGCAGTGGGCACTGTGGGGGTAGCAGGAGCCTTTGCCAAACTCTTGAAGCCCAGGGGCGACAGGTGCAAGCCGTCCCTTGCGAAGGAGCGTGGCGTGTCAAGCATGTCATCCCAGGCAAGAGGACATTGGACCCCCTCAGACTGACACCGGTAATCAGGCCAATTATCAAGGGTGATCATTCGGACTCAGTATTGTGGCATCATTCTTGATGAGGGTGGGATACTGCTCAGGGTCAGGGTCATGCTGGCCTGGGCTACACAATCTGAGAGCCCCTCTATGTCTCCTTTCATGTATCCCAGGGAGGTATGTCTCCGGTCGTTGACACCAGCATGGACAATGACCGCGTCATACTTGTACATGCTGTGGAGTGACCTGAGTGCTTGTGTTATGTGGCGGATTCCAGCGCCCGACAGGCAGCCTACTGTGATCATTCCCTTGTTCAGTCTGGTGGGTGGGAAGTCGGTGTGTCTGACTATGGCGTCACCTATTACAAGTGTGTCTGGCATTGTGTGTGGCCTTAAGGGCTGTGACTGTTTAGCACACTGACATTGAGAACTATGTGTTGCATGTCCTATGTCTTGTGGAGGCAGTTGCTTGGGTGTCTGCTTCGGAGGCCTCATTAGGTTCGTTACATGTTTTAACAGTGCCTCTGAGTATGTCTTTGTGTGTTCATGTGTTTGTTTAGCATTTGTGATAGTTCCATGTGACACTGGGTTTGTGGTGTGCGTGGTGTCCTTCTCCTCCTGTTTGGTCTTGCCGGTCGTGGTTTGAGAGAGCTCAGCCTCCTGTCTGGCTATATAGTTGCATCTCTCACATGTATTTTGTTTAGTGGGGGAGGTGCGGGTTGTCCGTGTCCATGAGGCACCTGTAACATTGCCTCAGGATGCCCAGATTCACCAGCTGAACAGGAGAGGTCGCTAGCAATTGACCCTTTGACATGCCAGAGAACATGAATGCGTTTGCTGTGTAACTGGGTCAGAAGGGACCTATAGGGAAGTGGGTACTCAACGGGATTCTAGGCTAGTGTAGTACTCCGTCTAGTATACATGTACTTTACCTGTGTAAGAATACTGTGGGAGCAGGTGCTGAGTTTTTGTGATAGAGAACAGTTTAGATTGCAAGTAGAGAAGTTCTACATGTAAACCTGCGGAGCACGGAGCCAGATATAGTGTAACGTTGTTTACACGGTACATGACACACATGTCCACACATATACTGCACCTGATGCCTGTGGTCAGTGCCACAGGCTACGGTGGACAGAGACATCACATACATGGCATGACACAGTACAGGTATGGTGACATTCTGCAGGTGTAGTACACAGCGTGCTGGCGACTGACCGCAGGTGTCACCTGTCAGCTGTGGTGTACGCTGTGCAGCAGTAGGACGCTGTACCGGTACAGGAATATGTCCGCAATCACGGGGTATACACCACTATGGCACACACCCCATTGTGTGCAGATGGGGACACCTGCCTGTGTGGTCAGCACCCTCACAATACAATGCACCCGCACTCCATGTCACAGGGGGCGGACTTGCACAGGTGGCCAGTATGGCTCACACCTATGGCATTGACAGGGTCATACAATGCAGCACCAGTACGGGATGGTCACCCTGTGTGGTTAGTGTCCGTTCACAACACTATATCTGCATACACCCTCACAACAGGCAGCAGACATACACACATGTTGACACACTCACATGGTGGTGACCACACATGTCTACACGGAGGGATGATGTGTTGCATGTACTGCACCATCCACATCCATGCACCCCACACTGAGGTATGTAGAGATCTCTACCATGGTGTACAGTGATCTGTGGCACATGGGACATAGTCCCCCCGATCTGTGGCATACATGGGCACACATTCCTGCACACATGTCGGTGCTGGGAATGCCACACCCGCTATATGGGATATGTGCAGGCGTGCAGCGGTATGTAGTGCATTATGCGTACCAACACTGTATCCGGCAGCTGTGCCGATATATGCACTTGGGAGGCGGTAGGTGTTACAGTAGCCATGTGACATATGGTCGATGACACCTGACCGATGGGTATGCATTATGGCAGCACTGTCATGTAACGGCGACATAGCAGACTGTATGCACATGGCAGGGTAGGATGGTGTGTGACACACCTGTGACCACCACCTGCACACATGCATGTGGACAGGTGTTTAAACACATGATGTACACACATACTCCATGTGTGCTGTTACTATGCCACCATATGACGGCCCCCATGATGGGTATGCATGTGGTAGGGGGTTGCAACTGTGTTATGGACATCGGACACCGCTCATGCATGGCTGCATCATGCACAGTATACGTGTCACATGTATCCCCTGTTGCCATGTGTGTATGCATTGCTACGTTGTGACATGTGTGTCGACATACATGGAACATGGACTGTGGTATGGTATCACAGCTGTCACAGGCAAACTGTACAAAGGTATGTGTCCCAGTCAACACCGCTACACCTTGTAGGGGGAGCATACCACAGACATGTGTCCACCTTCCATTCGTGTGTGTATTACCGCGTACGCAAGTGTTATGCATGTGGTACATCACAGGCTTCGTATGTGTTCTGTGTGCAGTCCATGCACACAGCCAGACAATCTCATATATGACATATCCGGACTTTGTTTCACTGTGGTACAGCTGCAGTCATGTGTCATATCTGTGTCAAGCCCGTGGTATGTGTGGAGCATGCCTGTCCATGTATACCGATATGGGCGGACTACATCACACCTGTGGGATCACTGATAGTACATGTGTACTCTGCATGATGGGTGTACACCGCCATATAGACCTGTGGACATATGTCACATGCTGTTGCTGGACCGTGAGGCATACTGCTGCACCGATGACATGGTGCTGGCATGGCAGCTACAGTGTTCACTGCAGTGTGTACATGTTCAGCCTGCACCCGTGACGCCTGTGATGTCATCTGTGTGTGTACGTGTAACTGCATGTGTGTCCACCCTGTGCGTGTGTACGGGTTTACCTGGCTGTGACTTGCGGTGTGTACACTCCGTCTGCATGCCGGACGGCGCGTAGCGCATACTAAGTGTGTGAGCATGCCCGGGTTGCTGTTGTGTAGGTGGACACACACGACGGTCCACACTCTGCCCTTTCATGATTCCACCCCATGTGTATGCATGTCTGCACTCTGCAGATTCTAAGTGTGTGAGCATGCCCAGTAAGCAGCTGTGTAGATGGGCACACAGTACAGTGCACACCGCGCACGTCTGTGAAGATACCCCGTGTGCATGTATGTTTCCCCTTTGCAACCGCCACATGTGTGAGCATGCCCGGGTTGCTGTTGTGTAGGTGGACACACACGACGGGCCACACTCTGCCCTTCCATGATTCCACCCCATGTATATGCATGTCTGCACTCTGCAGATTCTAAGTGTGTGAGCATGCCCAGTAAGCAGCTGTGTAGATGGACACACAGTACAGTGCACACTGTGCACGTCTGTGAAGATACCCCGTGTGCATGTATGTTTCCCCTTTGCAACCGCCACATGTGTGAGCATGCCCGGGTTGCAGTTGTGTAGGTGGACACACACGATGGTCCACACTCTGCCCTTCCATGATTCCACCCCATGTATATGCATGTCTGCACTCTGCTGATTCTAAGTGTGTGAGCATGCCCAGTAAGCAGCTGTGTAGATGGACACACAGTACAGTGCACACTGTGCACGTCTGTGAAGATACCCCGTGTGCATGTATGTTTCCTCTTTGCAACCGCCACATGTGTGAGCATGCCCGGGTTGCTGTTGTGTAGGTGGACACACACGACGGTCCACACTCTGCCCTTCCATGATTCCACCCCATGTATATGCATGTCTGCACTCTGCAGATTCTAAGTGTGTGGGCATGCCCAGTAAGCAGCTGTGTAGATGGACACATAGTACAGTGCACACCGCGCCCGTCTGTGAAGATACCCCGTGTGCATGTATGTTTCCCCTTTGCAACCGCCACGTGTGTGAGCATGCCCGGGTTGCTGTTGTGTAGGTGGACACACACGATGGTCCACTCTCTGCCCTTCCATGATTCCACCCCATGTGTATGCATGTCTGCACTCTGCAGATTCTAAGTGTGTGAGCATGCCCAGTAAGCAGCTGTGTAGATGGACACACAGTACAGTGCACACCGCGCACGTCTGTGAAGATACCCCGTGTGCATGTATGTTTCCCCTTCGCGACCGCTAGGTGTGAGGGCATGCCCAGTACGCCATTTGGGGGTACACAGTACAGTCGGGACCGATGTCTGCTACTAGGCGTGTAGCCATGGCCAATGACATCCTGCATAGCCATGGTGGCCATCCAGGTGAGTCATATGTGGTTGATATGCCACAATGGCTGCCTACATCATGCATGCCGGTTGCCCTCTCATAGGGTATACTGTCTGTGGTGCATCCCGTATCCATGTCGTGATATTGTGCTCCGAAGTTAGTTGGTATTCCCGAGTGCAGCACTACCGTGTTACTGTACGCCCACCTTGGGATGGTAACATGCTGTGTGACTGCGCACTCTGTCTTCATTCCCTATCGGCTGCCTTGCCTCTGCAGATGATATCACCCACCTTGGGGTATGCCTCCTGACAGTGCTGTGCTCAGTAATCTCGGTAGCGCGTTCTGTAGATGCATCATGCTGTAGTGTGTTCATGTAGGTAGGTGTAGGTTCAACTCCCGGCCCTTCCCCGTGTGTGTGTGAGGTGTGTGTGTGTGTGTTTCCAGCTGCCCCTGGAGAAAGTAGTTCTTTTAGTCGCTTCGCAACACATACCTTGGCTATTGGCATCTCTTCCTTTACGGATGATGTCACCTGCCTAGAAGTATGCTTCTGACAGCACTGTGCTCAGTAATCTTGGTAGCGCGTTCTGTAAATGCATCATGCTGTAGTGTGTTCATGTAGATAGGCGTAGGTTCAACTCCCGGCCTTTCGAGGTGTGTGTGTGTGTGTTTCCAGCTGCCTCTGCAGATGGTCATGCTTTTAGACGCTTCGCAACACATACCTTGGCTATTGTCAGCTATTCCTTTACGGATGATGTCACCCGCCTAGAAGTATGCCTATGACAGCGCTGTGCTCAGTAATCTCGGTAGTGCGTTCTGTAAATGCATCATGCTGTAGTGTGTTCATGTAGGTAGGCGTAGGTTCAACTCCCGGCCCTTCCCCGTGTGTGTGTGTTTGTGTGTGTGTGTGTGTTTCCAGCTGCCTCTGCAGATGGTCATGCTTTTAGACGCTTCGCAACACATACCTTGGCTATTGTCAGCTATTCCTTTACGGATGATGTCACCCACCTAGAAGTATGCCTCTGACAGCGCTGTGCTCAGAAATCTTGGTAGCGCATTCTGTAAATGCATCATGCTGTAGTGTGTTCATGTAGGTATGCATAGGTTCAACTCCCCGCCCTTCCCCGTGTGTGTGTGTGAGGTGTGTGTGTGTGTTTCCAGCTGCCTCTGCAGATGGTCATGCATTTAGACGTTTCGCAACACATACCTTGGCTATTGTCAGCTATTCCTTTACGGATGATGTCACCCACCTAGAAGTATGCCTCTGACAGCGCTGTGCTCAGTAATCTCTGTAGCGCATTCTGTAAATGCATCATGCTGTAGTGTGTTCATGTAGGTAGCTGTAGGTTCAACTCCCGGCCCTTCCCCGTGTGTGTGTGAGGTGTGTGTGTGTGTGTGTTTCCAGCTGTCTCTGCAGATGGTCATGCTTTTAGATGCTTCGCAACACATACATTGGCTATTGTCAGCTATTCCTTTACGGATGATGTCACCCACCTAGAAGTATGCCTCTGACAGCGCTGTGCTCAGTAATCTCGGTAGCGCTTTCTGTAAATGCATCATGCTGTAGTGTGTTCATGTAGGTAGGTGTAGGTTCAACTCCCGGCCCTTCCCCGTGTGTGTGTGAGGTGTGTGTGTGTGTGTGTGTGTGTGTGTGTGTGTGTGTGTGTTTCCAGATGCCTCTGCAGATGGTCATGCTTTTAGATGCTTCACAACACATACCTTGGCTATTGTCAGCTATTCCTTTACGGATGATGTCACCCGCCTAGAAGTATGCCTCTGACAGCGCTGTGCTCAGTAATCTCGGTAGCGCATTCTGTAAATGCATCATGCTGTAGTGTGTTCATGTAGGTAGGCATAGGTTCAACTCCCGGCTCTTCCCCGTGTGTGTGTGAGGTGTGTGTGTGTGTGTGTGTGTGTGTGTGTGTGTTTACAGCTGCCCCTGAAGAGAGTAGTTCTTTTAGACACTTCGCAACACATACCTTGGCTATCGGCGTCTATTCCTTTACGGATGTTGTCACCCACCTAGACGTATGCCTCTGATGGTGCTGTGTTCAGTGGTCCACGTAGCGCGTTCCATACCTGTGTCATACTGTCGTGCGGTTGGGTAGGTGGGGGTAAGGTCAATCCCCATGCCTGCCAGCTGTGTGTGTATGTCTATGCTCCCAGCCTCATGGGTTCATAGGTTATGGCTTTAGAGGTTCTGCAGAACACTTATATCCTGCCAACATCTCTGTGTTTGTAGATGATGAGACGCAGCTCGTGGACTGCCTGTGTGCCTGCTGTGGTTGGCGACCTCCGTAGCGTGTTCTCCACGTGCGCCCTGCTGTGGTGTGGTGGGGTGGTGCTGTGTACGTTACACTCCCGGCCTTGCCACATGTGTCCGTCTGTATCTCTCTTGATGTATATATACATACTTATGTTATGCCCATAGCGCTGCTCTTGCATGGACAGCTGTCTGTCCCATGTATCGCATATTTGCACGGCTGACACATAGAACTGTGGTACGATGCATATCCACTCATTGTCCATGCAACGTCCGTATTCCGGCACACCCTAGAGACATCTGCTGGATATCGTGGCAGACAGCTATCCTTGCTGTACTGACACTGTACCCGTACACGCCATAAACCTTGTGTATCATTGCCTGTTTATGGTGTGTGTATGTCTATCTGAGCTGTGTGCATGGTCGTGTGTATGTCCCGCTATAGCCTTCTGTGCAGGTGTCGCCACTATGGGTAATCCTTGTAGACCGCTGTTTCATGTGCACTTCAGCACATACCTGCGGACCGTACTACCCCTCCTATGGCAGCACGGGCGCGGCCTTAGATCAACCGCTGCCCTAGGCTCCATGGTGCCCACCACCACAACACATGGTGCCCCCATCCTGGTGTACCTACATGACATAACTACTGGAAAGGTGGCCCTGCTAGTGCGGCGCCCTAGGCAGCCGCCGGGTTGGCCTATGCCTAAGGCCGGCTATGAGCACATCCCATCATTTTGGAGTGGATCCTAGTGTTTCCACACACATGTATCTGTGTCTGTTCATAGCACTCCACCTCAGGGGACGTATATCTCGACACGGCCTTAGGAGATAGTGGGACACTGGGGGCCAGTCATGTCATGTTTCTCTTGGAAACATTGATAGTGGGCACAGTGATATGTTATGCATGTGTATGGCATTTCCGTCAGATGTGGTGTCTTCCTCGCATGTTTGTCGTTGTGTCCTGTCGTCAGATATCATGTGGCCGCTGGACTGCTACTGTTACGTGGAACACAGCGGACATATGAGGCAGACCTCTACTCAGTCTGCGTACATCTGTGCAGTTGCAGGGTATGTGACTACTACAACATGCCTACTGTCTGCCTACAATACACACACAGTGTGTGGCGGCATGACAGACCACATGGCATTACTTTGTATTTGCACGGCACACCCACGCAGACAGTTGTGTTCCTCACACAGGTCTACATATGCTTATCCACACTACTTGTTCTTTCCTGTACCATATGTGTGCATCGTATTTGCACTTCCCGTCGGTGGCGGGGCTCACGTACGGCTATGGGGGCCTGACATTTGTTATGTTGACACTTCATGGCACACTGGGGGACACGTCACCTTTGTGTCTGCTTACCTTCCACATTGACCTTCGCGGGGCATACATTGTCATCCACAGTTACCGGGGTAGGACATATGCATGTTTGCACATTTGTCCTGCTGTCTTTCTTCCCACCTGTCCACCTAGGATCACCGGTTCAGTACATGTATTCTGGACAGGTAGCTCCTGCATACCCTGACCTGTTGTCATTATGTGTAAACACCCTGACGTTCGGCCATTGCCCTTGTTACGTTTCACATAGTGCTGTGCCTTCCTAGCTGATTGCTGCCTAAGCATTCCAGACTGTGCGGTGGATGATAGGGATCGCTATTTCCATTGCATGGGTAGTGACACTCATAACATCCGTATTCATGGCTACGCCAGCATACCTCTCCAGTGTACCTGGTTATGAGGGACGTACCTCATTTGGGGTCTTCGATGGGTCATGCTCCTCAGACTCCCTCAGAGTTCCACATTGGAAGGGTCTGTTACACATTCAGTGTTAGAAATGGTTTAGGTGTAATCCATAAAATATCCAACATGTACACAACCAGCCAACAGAGCACGGAACCAGCGAAATAATAATATATAACATACCAATCAACATAAAATATCCGCTGGTACCTTATGGCACACAATCCGAACAACACATAGGTAGATGAAACAGTCAACGTAGCAATAGTCCAGGACAGTGCCCAAATGGTATATAAAGGTTCCTTTATTAACAAATACGCGCTTTCACCCGTAGGCTTCTTCAGACTTATACATAGGATAAAAGCATTCAGGATTTAAATATCCCTCCTTACATTTTCATTGGTCAATTTCTCATCAAACAATGAACAATTAACCCCAGCATATTAAGCGCAAACTCAATGTTAAACACTCACACATATATTAACATCTTTAAAAACATCTTATTAAAACATGTATTATATTATATTGTACTATGCCTAATTTTCATCAATTATAAATATAAAAATATATATAACAAATAGGGATGTGGACGCACTTCTATGGACTCAACAATCTGGGGATTTCTGTTCATATGTCCTGCATTTCATGGACACTTGTCATCAACCTTAAGCACGCTGGTGGTGCATATGTCTAGCTGTGCCGTAGTCACGGCTGTCACTTCTTCTGCATCGATCGCAGCTGGTATTGCGAATGGAGCAATTTTTGGAGTCCTACAATGGACACCAGTGTGCATATGTAAAGTGTAGAACTTGTTGGACTGTCACCATCTGGCCAGTGGTTTTGACTGATGCTGTATGTTCCCCATTCGCGGATGTCTGTTTGACTACCCATAGTATGTATTACTTGGCATATCTATATCCATGTACCAGTAAGCAGAAATACAGCAAACCTTGAGTCCTGGTCATCTTCATAAAAGACATTAATGAACATCAACCAGACCAAAACAGACGATGACAAAAACGATACACTCCACAGTCCAAAGATACTGAGCGCTTTCACCCACTAACATGGGGCATCATCAGAGTACAAAATACATTAGATAGTCATCCCTTATATACTTCCTTCAGAGTCAGTTTAAAGACAATTAATCAATAAACTTGCTCATAGTTAAGTAGCCAGTACTCCAAGTCTTAAAGATAAAGTGACGTATAAAAATCAGTGTTGCATACATAACTTAATGGAAACATTAATCCAACAACAATGTGTTAATATAAATACAATATTGGTCAATACAATCAGTAAATTGAAACATAATTGATAATTGTTGTGAGTAAACCTTAGAATGTAGTGTGTTGATAATGATATTATGTATATTAATGTGTATAATTGTTGTATTAAGTTTCCAAATCAATGAATACATAAGTACAATTAAATATATATTTTGTATAAATATAAATGTAAATGAGTCACAATGTTAAATATAAATATGACTGTATATAAATATATAAATATGATATGAAATAAACTGTAGTTGTTTACATCTTGTTTTTGAGTGACATATCTATGTCCATGTGTCATATATACAGGCCGTCGGACTGTTGTGTGTAGATATATACATGTGAACCCCTCGTTTCATACCTTGCTTTGTTACTGTCTGTGGATTACCTGTGTACACACATCTATTACCATACCATACCTTTCCACTGTACAGGTTCTGGCAGGGTGTACTCTTGCTGTGTGTTACATTGACCTGTGTCTATCTGGCAATTCGCTGGCATGTCATGTGAGACCTTCTTGATTCTATAGGGACCTGATCCCGTAATTGTGACGTGCTTCCACTGGCCATATATTTCTCTGTCGTCTGGGATCTGTATGTAACCAGTCCTTTCAGGACACTTTCTATTGTTGTTCTTTTTTGGTTACATATATGAGTACTTTGGTATGTTGTGCTATTATTGGGTGTGGAGCATTTCTCCATGGGCCTCTGCTGACACTGGACATTTATCCAGCTAGCCTAGCCCGGTCAACAAGTGTGAGCCAACTAAACACAATTAAATGCGGTGGCACCTTCTGACAAGTGGGTCGGGTTACAGATGCATAACCATCGTCAATCCCTACTACTAACACACACGTTATTCTATCCACATTCTATGTTTGTCTTATCACATAGCATGTGTTTCTCACTATTTCTACTGGTACTTTACATGGCATTGTCCGATTCCATACTTTCAGAGGCTGACAGTCTTGAGACATGTATAACTAACGTGGAGGACACAGCATTAACTTTCCCTGCTGTGAGTGGATCACACACGCACACGCGCACTTGCATTTCCTAATTGTGGGTTACGCGCAGGCGCACATGCATATCCGTATTCTGGTTACATATGTTTACTGGGTCTGTGTGGTTACGTGGTCTGTATTACTTGTGACTGTCCCGGTAACATATCTCTGATCCGGTTGACGGACGTGTGTGGAACACACTTTCACCTTTACACATGTAACTGTCTTTGTGGCATGGACGCATTACATACACGTTCACATTTATATGTTCTATAGTCGTAATTCAAACGGGACTGCATTCACGTTTGCCTGTTGCTGTGACCACTACAAGTTAGCTGTTCTGTCTCATTTATATGCATACCCATGGTACTTAGCTACATTAACATATCCCCCCCCCCCACACTCACGTATGTCACAGGCATCCATTCTCCTGCTGGGAAAAGTGCGGTACTACATGTTACACATTCCTTATTCCCTACCGCTCATGGCCCAGGATGCATATGTCGTGACCGCAGGGATATTCAGATCACAGGGGCTTATAGCCCCAACGCATACAGGCCTTCGATTGTCAGGGTGTTCCTGTGGTGCTTTGGGTTTGGTCTTGTCCGCCTAGTGTACGGAACTGCCCTGACCGTGTACGAATGTCAGACGAGTCACATGGGCACGGTTTGTCCATGTCTATGATACCATATCCCCCCCCATTATTCTTAGCCGTGTGCGCTGATTGGCCGGCGTGCCCATTGTAGATCGTGTTATAGTAATTGCACACGGTCTGGTCGACTGGACCTATTTCCATTACTATACCTCGGTATTTATAACCTGTCTCGCTATGTTACATGGGTTTAACATTGCGTGACAGCTTTCACTGAGCCACGGACATGTCCGTTGCTTACTTTGGGGCAGTCCCGCTCTGCTACACACATTTAACATGGCGGAACAGGTTGAACAGCACAGCAACGGTGACATCAGGCTCTCCGTCGCTGTTTTGTATTGAATCGCTATGTTGACTTTGTTTCACATAGCGAGGAGTGTGTGACATTTGGCGCCGGACATTCGCCGCCGCATGCGTCCGCGCGCCGCATGTGCCGTGTGCGCACACATGTCCGTTGCTTACTTTTTTAGGCAGTCCCGCCTTAACATACACACATTGGATGAACGTACACAGTTGAAGCAAGCAAACACGGTGGCTCTCCGCTCCTGTTTCTGTATTGAATCGCTATGTTGACTTTGTTTCACATAGCGAGACAGTGTCGACATTGGCAACGGACATCTCGCGCAGTACGTCCGCACCGCCGCGGGTGCCGTATGTCTGCGGATGGGCGGCGGACAGGCATTATGCTGTGCCATTATGTCTGGGAATATATGGTTTCTTTCCCTAGTTGATATGGCATACTAGCAATGACCCGCGTCTGGGTGTGGGTACTGCTGTATTTACCCACGGTTGCCTTTGTGTGGTCCCTCAGGCATCAGCCTCGGGACCGCACCACGTCTACCGTGGGTATATCTAGCATTACCCACATCCGGGCGTGGGTTATTGCTATGATATTCCGTGTGTACAGACACGTGTGTTTGGACAACCTACAATAGCTTCTGCTATTGGCATACAATGCTGTGGGTGGTGCCGGTTACCATACATATGCCTTTCTCAAAAGCCGACTTCACACTTCTAAAAACTAGTGTGGTCTCCTTTAAGGCCCCTGAGCTGGTGGTAAACATTACTCAAACTGCTGAATCACTTACAAATGCCTTCTACCAGCACCTACAGGACTGCATGGATCAGGCAATCCCAAACAAAACTAAGACTATTTGTACCTAAGGCAAGCGTCCAGTCTGGTGGACCCCAGCCATAAACAAGCTCTACAAGAAAAGGAGAAAGCTACTACAAGATAGAGCAAAATCCTTGAAAGGTAAGACACCCTTGCTCATTATAAGTAAAAAACTAAGAGCTCTCATAAAATCATCCAAGGCAAATTCTGAGAGAAAAATTGCCAAGGACTCAAAAGACAATCATAAGGCCTTCTTTAGCTATGTTAGAAACCTAGGAGGAAACTCCCAGATATGCTCAGAATTAGTTCAAAATGATGTGAAGATTACTGAACCTACACATATTGCCAACATACTGGCTGACAGGTTCAGTGCAAACTCCCCCCCCCCAAAAGGAGAGATATCTATGCCAGAGGATTGTAGCCCCCCAAACATCTCTAACGCCCAGGTGAGAACTGCTCTCTCCAAGGAAAGAAACACAGCATCCATGGGACCGGATGGTGTCCCCGGCTGTGTACTCCACAAACTCAATGAGGAATTAAACCTGTAGTTAGGACAGCTGTTTAATCTTAGCCTCACCTCAGGATACGTACCCAAGGAGTGGCACAAGGCGACTGTGGTCCCACTTCACAAGGGCGGTGCCTCCACTGACCCTGGAAATTACCGTCCCATTAGCTTGACAAGCCTTATCTGCAAAGCCATGGAGAGGATCATAATGGAACTCATAAATAAAGACATAGGGAACTTGCAGACTTTGGATCCAACCCAGTTTGGCTTTGTCAAAGGCAGATCATGCCTTTTAAACTTGGTTGACTTTTTCAAAACAGTCACCAAGGCCATTGATGAGGGTAAGGCAGTCCATACAGCCTACCTCGACCTGGCAAAGGCCTTCGACACAATACCCCACTCAGGTATCATCGAAAAACTCATCAGCTTGAATGTAAACCCATACATCACAAGATGGGTTGCAAACTGGCTAAGTGACAGAACCCACAGGGTCAGAGTTGCTGGCGCCATGTCAGACTCAAAGCCGGTCACAAGTGGTGTCCCACAGGGCTCAGTCCTGGGTCCACTCTTGTTCGACATCTACTTTTCCAAAGTACAAGCAAACACAGAAGGGTTATGGCTGACAAGGTTTGCAGATGACTGCGAACTGGGCGCCATAGTCGAAAACACATCTGACACAGATATCCTTCAGAAGGGCCTCACAGAAACGGATAACTGGTGCCAGAGACATGGCCTAAAGCTAAACGCCAAGAAATGCATAGTCATACCCTTCGGGAAAAACAAGGTTACCCCTAGCTACCATATAGGTGGCAATCCACTGAGCACAGAAGAAGTTATCAGGGATCTGGGGACCCAGGTTGACAGTAACCTTTTGTTTGACACTCACGTTGCTAAAGTAGTTAGGAAGACCTTCTACATTGCCCACCTGATCATGAAGGGATTCACATCTAGATAAAGGGAGGTCATCGTCCCCCTGTACTCATCACTCATTAGACCTATGATTGAGTACAATGCCCCATTCGGAATGTATCTGACCCGACACCTGCAGCAGCTGGAAAGGCCCCAATAGTTCCTCACCAGAAGGATGAAGAGTCTCAAAAATATGTCTTATGCTGCCCGACTGAAAGAACTCCAGCTCTATTCAGTCGCATACCGCTTGCTCAGAGGTGACCTGTGCCTGACATACAAGGCCGTGTCAAACCCAGATTTGATGAATATGCTTCACCTCAAAAAATCTAGATCCCTCAGAACCACAAGGGCGGGAGACTTAAACCTTGACACGGTCATTAATAGAACGTGCTGGAGGGACAGATTCATCACCCAGAGACTCCCTATGCTGTGGAACAAAATTCCGGTACATGTGAGGCAGAGCACCTCGCTGGCCTTGTTCAAGAGGAATCTTGACCAATGGATGGGAGATCGCAGATATACCCCAGGGATTACTTTAGTGTCACTGCTTGACAGAGGTACAGCAAAATAATAGGCATAGTTTTCTTCAAACTAAAGGGGTGGCGAAGGCCACATAACTATGGGCTAGGCTTATAAATAAGCTTGGGCAGATAGCCTAGTATGAACCTATGAACCTATGAACCTATGTTCTGCGTTTGTCCCATTCACACTTGTCTATCCCCTGTCCTCATTAAATGCGTGGATATTTCTGTGGCACATGATTGAACTATGTATTACCTGCAGGTATGCTGTGTACAGTGCACATATGTCACGGTTGATTACAGTGTATCTGTGTACCTACCTCTGTGATACTGAGGAATACCACACATCCTTCGCAGCATTACATGCGTATGTTGATACTATTATTCGGTGGCCTGTGGGGGGTTGTCAGAGCGACGGTTACACGTGTCCTTGTTTGTGCACACATCATGGTGGTCTTTGACCGGCCTCCGTTGCTATTGTGGGATGGACGGTGGTGTTGGTGTGTGTTTGGGTTGTGTTTCCACTGCCGATACGTCAGTGGGGGGTGGGGTTGGCACGTGTTCCTCTTTGCAGGGGGCCCCATCCTGGACATTTGTGTCATGCGTCGACACTTGGCACGTGCCATATGTCCTGTGATAGTCCCACAGTCGTGTATGCCTTCCTGCATTACTACTGCCTGTTACTGGCAGTTTGTATCTGGTACGCATGGCTATTATGTTGGATAGCTTAGGCTATTCCCATGATATGACATACCCATTCATCCGGGCATATACGTGTTATTCAATCCTTTGCATTGGCCATGGGTGGTTGGCCATCCGGCACCACTATTATCTACGTGTGATGTCCCACCTTCACCTTCTGTGCATGTGGCACCCTGTTGGGGTGTCCTGCTTGGTGGGTGGATGTTCCGCCCTATGAGCTGTGTTTGACATGTCTGCATAGCTAATCATCGGTACAGTGGCTGCACATACTGCTTTGTCCAGATGTGTACAGTTATGGACACCATGGCGTGTGAACGCCTATGGGGTTTCGACAGGTCCGTACCACATGCGGGATGTACGCATTCTGCCAACACATTCACATGCGGCCATTTGGATATCAGTACCTGAGGTGGGATGTTGACATGTGGGGTACATATTTGCACGCGTGGCACTGCCTAGGACAATACTTCATACTACATTTGAGGTATACCCACTGTGTGTAGGTGTGCAGCTGCGCAAGGCTGCTAGCTGGATTGGGTGGACGGTCGTACATGGGTGCGGGTTACGTGCTATGATGGGGCTGTTGTGTATTACATTTGCATGCATGGGTTCTGCTTCTGGATATTCCGCTTGCATCGCCATCCTATGTGTATCACGGCATGCGTTGCTGGGTCTAGTACATGTTGCTATGCACATGTTTGTCTGTGTTTAGGGTATCTGGTTTCTTTCTGGTTGTTATATAGACACGGCTGCCCGGCTGTGTACTCTCACTACCACTGTGGAACTGCTGGTGACCATGCCCATGGGGCTACTCGTGTGTAGGTGCGGCACGCTGACATGCTGCGGTACACCTTCACTGGGTATGCCCACTGACAGTGCATTGCGTGACGGACACGGTATTACGCGTAACCTTTGTTCCTTGGACGGGTACAATTTGGACTTCGTGGGTTAATGTTTGGTTCTCCGTTTTGTGTAGATGGGTACTATGTTGCATACTCTGCGTACGTTTCATTATCCATGGACACTGGTTGGTGCGGTTACTATTGCAGGCGGCCTGTGACAGTCAGCACTTTAGGTTGCTCCTCGCCTGCCGGCTTGGCCACGCCTACGGGCGCATCCTACTTGGTCTCGCGCACGTGCCCTCTGCACGTGGTTGTGGTTGCGGCGCACACTCATTACTATGCATGTGGCACTGCTACGCCAGTTATACACTGCACTGCCGGCGCAAGCCTTACACCGGCCTTGCGCCAAGCTTCATGAATCCGGGGGGATGTATTCTCATGTTATTATTACTAATTTCATCCCCCACCCCCTTGTTTTGCTTAGGTCCAGTTTGTGTAGCTTTTTTTAAATACAATCTAATTAATTTCACTATCTGAAGCTGCTTGACTGTTACTGGGACAATGCGTCATCCAATTTGTGGAAACAAATTGTTTTGCATAATATTTTGTAAATATATTTAAAATCTGTTATGTTTGAGAATATCTTTTAGAATCTACTATTAGTTTCAGTTTGTATACCTTTCCCCTACTGCATCTTATGTATTCACAAAATGATTTCCTATTATGGTTAATATCTTTATATAAATTTTCTTCATTTTTTCTTATTCTTGTCTTACACTGTTTTATCTGTCTAGTTAAATAAGTACATTGTTCTTAAAGAAGTATATCCTCAGACCTTATGTGTCTAGACACTGATGAGCATTCCTTTTTTTATTTTTGAAGTTCCACTGAATACATTGGCTTACTTAGTGTTACATGGTGATTGCTTTGTATTCATATCCTCTGTTATTACTCTTCTGTGCATTGGTTTAAATTTCAGTTTGACAGAATAATCTAGCAGTAATTTAAATGCTATAACATTTATATAACACGTTATAAAAAGAAAAACTGTAAGTCTGTTTTCTACCTTTCCTGTAACTAGTGTTCCAGATACAGATTTGCTGTAGCCAGGACTGTATGTAAGCTTCTGAGCCCCCCCCCCCCAAGCCTTTCTATGTTGGAGAGAAGCCTTCTAGCTTATCAGTGGGAGTGGTAAGCTAGAAGTGGTTAGTCTACCACATAAATAGTGGTTCTGGCCCAGAAATTGTCATTATTGGCCGTTTGGGCAATCTCTTCCATCTCTCTCAACTTTCTGATTTGAAAGCCTGCATTTGTACTTGTTTCCTGTAACTCATCTAGTGCAGATACAGATTCTTAGTTTTAGCACTTAAATTTGCTTATTCATGCTCAGCACTTGTTCAGAACTTGTAAGCACTAAAAAGCTACTAATTACTATAGCACTCAATCTTCCTCATTACCTAGAGGAAAACAATTTTTGTACTTACTTTTCTCACTTGCTTAGAGAAAAACAGCTCTTGCACTCACTTTCCTCACTTATCTGCCAGTGTTCTCTCCTGTCTATCTGATGAATCTGAGCCAATGTAGAAATTGCCTCATGTACACAGACAACCCTCTCCTCCTATCACCCAACACTACAACCTGTAAGAGATGCATTTATCTAGCCAAACTGGAGGTAAAGCTCTCTCCAATCAAGACTGAGCTTGACAGTCATGAGGAGAAGGTAAATATTTGCACCACACCACACTCATCACATAGTCTCACTAAATCTACACCACCAAAATCCACACATAGTAACACAAAAACATTCATGAAGGCTCTCAATAAGAATCTGTCTAAGCAACAGAGACCTCCAAAGCAGAAATGCAAGCAACCTCCATCTCACAACACAACCGAAATGACACATAGCCCACAGACTCAGTATGCCACTCAACCACATCCAATAAGGCAAAACAATGTACCCAACACACTAGTCATAGGTGAGTCTATAGTCAGGCACACTGATATCCCACTCACCAGGCTAAACAAGGAGAAGGTTACTGTCAGCTGCCTGTCAGGTGCCAGGATCCGCCACATAACCCACGCACTCAGGTCACTCCACAACAAGTACAAATATGACTCTGTCATTGTCCATGTTGGTGTGAATGACCTAAGACATAACCTTCCTGGACTACATGAAAAGAGACATGGAAGAGCTATCCCAAACAGAACCAAGATGGTATCCTCCAAAAAAAGGAAGCCAATCTGGTGGTCCCCTGCCATAAACAAACTGTACAACAGAAGGAAGAAACTGTTGCAAAAGAGTAAAATCCCATGAGTGTAGGAGCTCCCTGGTCAGCCTCAATAAGAAGCTGAGATCCCTTATAAGATCCTCCAAAGCTAGCTACGAAAACAAAATCACCACTAATTCCAAGGATAACCACAAAGCATTCTATAGCTATGTCAAGAATCTCTATGGCAACACCCAGATCTGCTCTGAGTTACAGCACAAAAGCATGAAAATTACAGAACCAACTGATATTGCCAACATCCTGGCAGATAGGTTCAATGCTAACTTTATCCCCCTCTCACCCTCTAAAGGGTCCATATCTATACAGGAACAATGGAGTGTCCCTGTAATCACAACTACGCAGGTAGAAGCTGCACTCTCTAAAACAAAAAACACAGCATACATGGGACCGGAACACATCCCAGGCTCCGTTTTACATGAATTTCAAAATGAACTGGCTCCCCACTTAAGCACCATGTTCAGTAATAGCCTCACATCAGGCTTTGTGCCCATTGAATGGCGCACAGAAACAGTTATCGCCACCACTGATCCCGGGAACTATCAGCCTATTAGCCTGACAAGCCTGGTCTGCAAGGCCATAGAACTTATCATCATGGAACTCATAAACAAAGACATTGGTAACCTCCAAACTCTGGATCCCTCCCAGTTCAGGTTTGTGAAAGGCAGATCATGCCTCCTGAACCTAACCAACTTCTTTGAGGCAGTCACCAAAGACGTAGATGAGGGTAAGGTGGTTCACACATCCTATCTTGACCTTGCCAAGGCTCTCGACACCATCCCCCATTCTGGAATTATAGCTAAACTCACTAAACTAGGTATAAATCCCTATGTCACAAGATGGGTTGCCAACTGGCTCACTGACAGAACCCACACTGTAAATGTTGCAGACTCCAAATCTGACCTCAAAGCAGTGACAAGTGGAGTACCACAGGATTCTGTCCTGGGACCTCTCCTGTTTGGTATTTACTTCTCTGAAGTACAGGCTAACACAGAAGGTCATGGCTAATGAAGTTTGCAGATAACTGCAAACTAGGAGCCATAGTCAAGTCCCCAAATGATGTGGACATCCTGCAGAAGGGCCTTACTGAGACATATGCCTGGTGTCAGAGCCATGGCCTCAAGCTCAATGCCAAAAAGTGCAGTGTCATCCACTTTGGTAAAACTCTGTACTCATGAGCTACCACATAGGCAGCAATCTACTTAATACCGAATGCGTGATAAGAGACCTTGGGACTCAGGTGGACAGTAGTCTCTCCTTTGATAGTCACATCACCACAGTAGTCAGGAAGTCCTTTTATGTGGCACACCTCATCATAAAAGGGTTCTCATCCAGGAAAAAAGAGGTCATTGTTCCCCTCTACTCGACACTCATTAGACCCATTATAGAGTACAACTCCCCTTTTGGAATGTACCTCACAAGATATCTGCAGCAGCTGGAAAGGCCACAGAAGTACCTCACAAAGAGGATTACTGGCCTCAAACAAATGCCCTACACTGACCACCTCAAAAAACTCCAGCTTTACTCGTAGCATATTGCCTAGTCCGAGGTGATCCCTGCCTAACATATAAATCTATATCAAACCCAGAGCTGTTGGACATGCTACACCTAAAGAAATCCCAATTCCTCTGAGCCACATGCTCTAGGAACCTAAACCTTGTCACCATAATAAACAGGAACTGCTGGAGGGATAGATTCCTGTGCCAAAGACTCCCCATACTCTGGAACAGGCTACCCATCTATGTCAAACAAAGTTCTTCATTAGCACTCTTCAAGAAAAATCTTGATGAGTGGATGGGAAATAGGAAATACACCCCGGGGATCACTTCTGTGTCTCTGCTCGACAGTGGCACAGGAAAATAACTTTCTTGGGTGGCGTAAGCCAGGGAACCTTGTTGGCTAGGCTTATGTAGGCCCTTGGTCCGATAGTGAACCTATAACCCAGTGGTGATAAAACATGACATAAGGTAACAGTCATTTCTTTAGGAACAGAAACAATATCTAATGTGTTCCACTCCTTGGTAATTATTTTTTTCCACAGTCTGAAGCAACTGTATTTCCTGAACAAGCCTTATAAATAATTTCCTTACTAAACGTGTTGAATCAATATTATACCAGTTGGTTACTAGTAAATATAAGTCCTCAGCCAGCATTATTTTCCCTCCTGTGTTGCATAGAAGAACTGTATGAATTCCTCTAGAGCATCAGCACTTGACTTTGGTGGTCTATACACTCCAACAACTGTTATATGATCCAGGGGGTTCCGCTGTGGTGACCCCTAACCAGGAAAAGCTGAAAGAACACTACTACTGCTACTTGTTGCTAGTCAAAGTATAGCAGATAACATAGACGTTAATGCCTAATAACAAAGAAACTAGTATCTACCAAACAATCTGAAGATGTCAAAGTTATTCAGGTCATTCGGTTAAGGTACATTGCTATTTCCTTTAGCTCAGGGTCTCCTTCAGGATCCTTGTAACTTTCTGTGGGAAGACAATTGCAGTAATCACTTTTCAGAAGATAAAAACCAAAAGTCCACGAGAGCTCTGTCTCTTCTAGAAAGCGATTCCCTATCTAACCCAAAGCTGTCAGGAAGTAAGGTCAATGATCTGATTTTTTCAGATGAAATCACAAATTCTTCTCAAAACGAGTCAATCTGCTGCACGCTGAAAAGTACCCAGTTAAGCATCAGCTGCGAAATCATTGCAAGTGTGTTGCAACATTCCAAGTGCTCTTAACAAATGTTGCCCCGATAACGGAAAAGTACCAAAACATGTAATAATTACAGGTCTCATAACAATCTTTAATCACTATCATAATGTCCCCACCTGTTTTTGTTAGAATTTCTGTTACAGCAAAAACATTTATACCCTGACATACCTGTTGTCCAAGTTATTGTTCTTTAACCACGTTTCATACACAATAACAACATATATCTTGTGGGAATGTACCAAATTTTCCAATAAAAAAGCTTTATTACTAATACTCCTAGCATTAGAAAACCAGTACAGATACATCAACTGTTGCCATGTGTGAACTGTTAAATTTTTGTCCTGGCAAAAATCCTGTCTTGTATTCATCAAATATTGCAATCTATCTTCTGCAAAAAATAAATAAATAAATAAAATAAAGTAAAAATTCTGCCTGTCTGTTTTGACAAGTGGACTCTGTCCTGTCTAAATACGCATGTGCCCACAATTAGGCCTTTATGCTCTACACGTTTCCTCTATTTAAAATGAGACTTTTTCATGTAGCTGTTTATTCAAAATCTTTTCATTTATACTGAGCTGACTCTCCTTTAATATGTAACCAAAATAATGTAATAAACTCCAGTGAAACCATTGCACCATGGAAGCACTGTAGCCAGACAGCCACGCTGTGTAATTATATGGCACTTTATTCAATATAAATGATAAGCGCTTTTGTCTCAAAAACTTTAAAGACTTTATCAGATAAAAGTTCAAGCAACACAGTGAAATTTAAAACCTGAAATGATCATATGACATCTTACCGCCAAATTCCTTAAAGTTACAATGTTGTCGATAGGAAAATAAGACTTGTCCGTGCAAAACCACATACATTACAAGGTAAACAAGCCTACAACTCTAGAAACAATTTACATTGCCTCTGGTTTTCTGGTTATGGAGCTTCCGTGCAACAGCTGCTTTAATATGTGATTTGCAAAAATGACATCTTATCAACCCTTAGCATTTATGGTATCTAAGAGGGTTATACATTCCCACTAGCAGTCAGCAAGTCCTTGAAAATGAGAGCATTTGTGCCAACATGAATAAAAACAGCCTATGCTTCCTTACATTAAGAGATTCTAAGTCCCTACTTAATTCTAATATTTTTGTTCTTGGTAAGCATAACACTATTCATTATAGTTCTATTATATACTGTTTAATTATATTAATTTAATTTAATTATTGTTGAATTATATACTGTTCATTATCCTCTCTGCAAATGTATGTGTCAGTTCCACTAACAACTCAATCTCCAAGTTTTAATATGTCTAATAATTCTTCTTACTTGTGGTTCCGTAATATCTGCTGCATCGGTTGTTAGAAATGAATGATCTTCATCATTAATCTTATTAACCTCCCTATTGTCATTACTGATTTCGTTTGTAAACATACAATTCTCATTCAGTTGCTTTTCTGCTTCCACATCCTAAGCAATGTTGTCAACGTTGGTCTTTTTCCTCTTTTTTTACAGTAATTTCCTTTAATCTTTCCAAATTCAATTTTGATTTCTTCCTTTTTGCCTTCCCTTTACCTCTTTTTTACCTTCTCTGTTGGATAAATGATGCCATTTTCTGTAGACTGAATGATTTGTGATTGAACAATGTTATAATTTCCTGTAATCTGTGTGCTACATGGTAAAGCAGTATACTTTATTTTATCTTCTCTTTAAATCGCAGATATTAATCAATTTCTTTTTCCTCCTAGTTATTTGTTGTGAACTTCTTTCTTTTTTTAATTTCTTCTACATGCTCTGAATCCTCAGATTGCTGAACACTTTTATCTTGAATTCCAACATTGATTTCAATAATATTGTTATATTGGGCAAGTGATCTTTGCTAACAGTGGACACTTTCTTTCCTGAATGTGTTCTATTTGTAGTTTGCCTAATTTTATTTTTCTCATCAGCCCAGCCATTAATATATCTGACAGTTTTGCAAGCTGTGCTAATTGCTCAGCTGCAACAATCATCATAATAGTAAGCAAATTATTCACCTTTTGACATGAGGAACACTGTTCTCCAATGTTATCAGGTGATACCTTTATATACACATAGCATTTAGTAGATAGGGCAAGATACTTGTGCTTTAGCAAATCATCAATGACATACTCATTTAAGGAGTCCATTCTCAGATGCAAATAAAGAATTAAACAAATTAATAACCAAAATCAGTAACAACATAATTTAAAGAAATTAAAACAATTAATAATTTAAGTCAAATTGTATGATGAACTCATACAAACAAAATGCAACTAAATATTAAATCAAGAACACTGAGCTAACCTTGTACAAGATGAAGTAATTAATTAAGTTGTCACTCTGTCCTATAGTACCAGTTATGCCAGTCACAATAAAATGCTGGATGTTGTTTAGCCTCACTAGCACACATGGTCACACCTGGTTATAACAGTGAAAATCAGAGGAAAAAATAAAATATAAATTAAAATAAATCTCTTTTTACATTACAATTGCACAATAAATCACAACCCAACAGTATGTGGCTTCGGATAAACTCTGGAGTGTCCTGTCTACAGTCAGTGTGTATTTATAGTTGACTACGGCCTTGTGATGGCCAGATCTTTCCTATCTAAAAGTATCTTTTTTTTCCAATAAACAGTGAAATGCAGAGGTAAGCAATAATAAAATATAAATCAAAATAAATCTCTTTGTCTGGAATCTGTCCATTTCTTCCAACAAACAGTAACAATCAAAGGTGACAAAATAAAATATAAATTAAAATGAGTATTTCCTTTCCAAGCAGTTTCAAAAATAAATCACAAACCAGCACTGTATGGTTTCAGTTAAGCACTCAAATGGAAGTCATGAGAACTAGGTGATATGCTCCACATCGATGTTGCGTCGGGTGAAGTCACAGATAAACTTATACTGTGTGTGTTTGACAAATCATAGATGAGGGAGATGATGAAAATGGAAACCAAAAGGTAATGACATAGAGAATGAGCAGGATGGCGGTGGGTGCCAGGGACATATATAACACAATGCAATGTAAGCCATGCATCTCAGACTGATTGCCTTCATATCATGCAGTATCTGCTATTGCAAGTAAGTCAGTCTCCATGTGTGCAACACTGAGAAATGGCAGTTAAAAGTACACCATATGCATAATGATAGCAAGACAATCATTAAAAAGGATTATGTATTTGTGTGCTGTCATTCTGCAAATGTCCTGTATTTACCTGTAGAATGGCAGACAGTTAAAGAATAAGTAGAAACATATTTATATTTGTATACGAGTAGAAACATGCTGTCTTGCCGGAGACCAACTGCTCACTGAATTCCTGAAAATAGCTGCCCAATCCATAGCCTACCCCATATCCATACTAATCAATTGCTCTGTCTCTGAACACTATGTCCCACACATCTGGAAAATTTTCTACATCATTCCCCTTCACAAGGGTGTCCCCTCTAGAGAAATCTCAAATTATCAACCAATTGTCATCCTCTCTCCCATAGCTAAAATCCTAGAAAAACGTATCCACCAACAGCTTCTAAATCACCTCACGACAAACAATCTACTATCCCTCTCACAGCATGGCTTCAGGCCTAAGCACAGTAATAACACTGCCCTAATTACCTTCCCCAATACTATTCAACACCTCAAAAATGAAGTCCAGTTGGTCTCTGCAATTTTTCTAGATATGTCAAAAGCATTTGACACTGTATCTAACCAATTGCTATGCAACAAACTCGGCAACAACAGTCTCAGCTCTTCTTCCTTAACCTGGTTCCACAGCTGCCTGTCAAGCCATCAACAGGCTACTAAATGGGAAAACAATCTCTCTCCTCTACTTCCTGTATATACTGGAGTACCTCAAGGATCAATACTTGGGCCCCTCCTTTTTATCATATTCACCAATAACCTAAACTCTGCCACCCAACCTGCAACTATCATCTAATACGCAGACGACTCCTCGCTTATCTGCTCAGCCCCTACCTCCCAAAAACTTCAACTAAAAATGCACAAATCTTTCCTGGACATAGAAACATACCTCTCGATGCATCAGCTCATCCTAAACCCAAATAAGACTGTTAATGATTTTCACTAGCAAATCATCCAAGCTTGTCCCACTACCCCTCTCTATCTACTCCTCCAATGGAACAATTGTCCCAACTAATCAGACCAAACTCCTACCAAGCCAGACTAGCCACTGCTAGAGCCCACTTACTATCCACCCTCCTCTATTGTTCACATATTTTCACCAACTACACAAGACTGACCTTGATAATCTAGGTTCCAGCTACAACAAAATAGCCAGGTTTGCAGCCAACCACCCCACCACATCACATCATTGCTCTTCTCTCCAGCACCTCGACTGGCTGGAACTTCCCAACCTGTTAACTCTAAACCAACTTACCCCTGCCCACAAAATCTTATTCAACTCCAATAACTGCCCTACCCTCTCTAACCTGGTCCAACCCTATATTAACTGCAGGTCCCTTAGATCCTCTGACAAAATACTGCTAAAAGTTACCCAGTTGCACAAATATTACGGTGACTCCCTCTATGCCAATAAAATAGCCAAAGTCTGGAACACTCTACCTCAGCACATCCAGAAAAACACTAACATCTCTTCTTTCAAAAAAAAGGCTAAAAGAATATCTCACCAGCAACTGGTATTTCACCAGGATAACACCTTCCTATTGTCTTTTCAACTCTGTTGTCTCCTTCACCTCAAACTACTACAGCTATCTTCACCTTTTGCTAGTAAAGTTCTGATTAGAATATCAGATACATTTGTGGGCACAACTAAATTTGTGTTATTATGCTCCTAGAAATCTGTTTTGTATAGCATCCTTGATTACTGTACTATTGTTCTGTGACTTACTAACTACTGTACTGTTGTGTTGTCTTAACTACTGCATTCTTAATATTTTTTTTGCTTGTATTTGCTGTAATATAATTTGTCTGGAGCTTTTCTCCTTGAGTCTCCACTAAAAACATGCTACTGGCCTAGTTGGACACTACCCAGTTAACAAATGTAAATAAATAAATAAATACAATTTGAGACAACATCCTATCCTCAACACTGCACTGAGTACAGCGGAATGGACTCCACATATCACTTTTATTTGTATCCATGAAAGCATATACAAATAAAAGAGGCAAATTACATTGTTTTCCTTCTGTCAGGATTGCTTACTGGCATGCACTGTTGCTAAGCTCTGGTGCATGACCAATAGCAAACTCTTAGCACAGGTATAGGAATTCTCTTCATTTGCCATGGGATGAGAACTGTCATTCACCTTTTCTCATCAGCTAGTAATTCTGCCTGATGCTAAGTGTCATGACATGGATAATTTAATAAAATAAGAAAAAAATGTAATAATAAAAAATGTATAGGCCATTTGTGGAAACGTGTCCTGTGTTTATGCATTTTCAAACAGATTATATTTTATAAATAGGAGGATATGACAGAAAAGTAAAGGAAATGAAAGCAGATGGTTGCACAGATGCTGGGAAGGCATAATAAGAATATTACAGTCACGTGATTCTTAAGACCCCAATGCCAGTGTAATAATAATTATAAACATTTATCTAGCAGGCAGGCCTACTAGACAAATAGAGCCTTTCAGAGGTGATTCTGAAGCGATGTCCAATTACTTGACTTACCTAAGGTCATACAGCAGACAAATAAAGGTTAGATTCAGACCTTGTTCTACAGAACCTAACAATGATAATATTAAGCCCTATTTGCCAACTTTACTGTATTGTAACATGTGCACTATGGCAAACCTCAATACCTGTTTTTCCTCTTAAAGATACTATGGTCAAGACTGAGTAAAACTTTCAGTGGTTAGGACTAGTATGACCATTGCTGGCATCCTGTGATGTATTGACTATGGAACACCCATCTCACAATAATGCAAATTGGTGTCTGACTGAAAAGAAAATGTGAAACTGCATCCCGTCCTCACTGGCTTAGAAACATGCAGTGATTGAGCTGGAATGAACTCCTCACATCGTTTATATGTTGAACAATGAAAGCAGGTACAGGCAACAAAAATCACATTACCTTACTTTTATTATGTCAGCGTTGCTTACTGACGTGTGAATGGTGCTATGCTCAGGTACATGACCAATGGCAAGGTCTTATCCTTGTAGGAATTGTCTTTGTTTTTGCGATAGGATGAGACCTAGCTGTAGACTGTGCTGTATTATGCCAAGCTGCACACAAATGATGAGTACAGAAAGAGAGATTTCTGTTTATTTTCCACAGCCATGTGTGTGTGGTGTGTTCATCTATTTTTCTGGCAAGATAAAAGGTGCCAAATGAGATGCTAAGGAAGAAATGACAATGGTGTGGGGGGGGTGGGGGTGGCAAGTAGAGGATAGGACACTAGGTGAGTAATTCTGGAATGAGCAGAATGTGGGATAGGATCATATCTTTTAGATTCATCACAAGCTAATAATAATGAATGTATCTGACTATTTATATGAGATTTATATATTATGGTTAAGTACTTCATAAATAATGTCTGACAATAATTTAACAATGTTGTGTGACCAAATGGAGGAAATCAGGTATGTAATACACACACAGATAGGCAAAGTGGAGAGTTATGTAGGGGACACTATTTTATTTATTTGTTTACTTATTTATGGGACAGATGCCCTTTTTTCTCTTTCTGAGTGACTGATAAGAAAGTTGGGGAAAGAAGGAAGTGATATCAGAGGTAGGTAAATAGGGGTGGTTAGGTAGCAAGGACAGGCAAACAGACAGACATGACAGACAGGGCTGTTAATGGATACAAAAGAGTGGGGAATGCCATGACAGGAGATAGGAATGCATGTTCAGAGCTACATCCCTTCTAGTTTCAAATACAATGGGAAATTACTTCTCACCCTCAGAGCTACCACCAGAGTCTCCTGACTCAGAAACCTCAGACAGTGCTGGACAATGAAGGTATTTACCCATCCTCTGGAGAATTTTTTTTTCCATTTAGCTGATTTCAACACAGAGGTAACTGTTCATCCTCCACCAGCTCTTCCAGCTCCTATTGTTTGACAAAATTGACACCTGCACTGACAATACTTCTAGTGGGTACCAATGCACCAACCTCTGGAGCAGAGCTACTTGGCGCAGGTGGTGCTGAAAGAGCAGGAAGTAGGCAGGCAATGCAGGCAGGTTGTGACTCTGAAATGCTGAGTGACTCTGCTGTTAATGGAAGAAGTGCTGCTGCTGCCACCTACTGTACGATGGCTGTACATGCCAGTGTGGTCAATCCAGCTTGTTGTGCTGGTGGATGTGATGGAGTAGTAATGACTGTTACTTCATAGAAAATAAAAATGGAAAGGATAGTGAAAAAGAAAGGTGAGGAGAGACACAACATCGGCAGCATTATAAATACGCCGTTAATGTTAAGGTCACAGCCGCTGCACATTCCAGATACATTATGAGAATTTATTACATTCCAGATAAAAATGTGTGAGGTCATTAATCATTGTTATACTAATGCTATAATATATCAGACGCTCACATGTAACAACCATTCTACAGAAAATGCTCATATTGTAAAATACATACAAAAAAAATACTATCAATTTCAACAATTGGCTAAGTTTTTGGTGTCATTCAAAGGGGATCCAGTGTCTGTCCGCCTGGGATGACATGCTCGACAAGCCATGTTGCTTCACTAGAGACAGCTTGCATGTCACCCTTAGGCTTTTGAATACTGGCCAAGGCTCTTACCACCCCCATAGTGCCTTTTTTAGGCAAGGCTCAAAAGACATACCCACCACCATAAATAGCACAAGTAACAAAAAACTGAGGGTGATGCTACTTAACGCCAGAAGTCTAAACCTCAAAATGCATGCACTCGAGGCACTCCTCAGTATGGAGAAAATCGATATATGTGCAGTAACAGAAACCTGTTTTAAGGCTCCAGAGAGCACCCCAGCACTACCAGGCTACAACTCATACCATACATTTCGGCCACAGAACCCGGACCGAAATACAAAAGGCGGGGGTGTTTCCATATTCATCAAGGATACCCACACCTCCAGGTTAATGGCACAGCACGATGCTTCAGAGATCATCCACGTGAAACTGACAACGGGCAAAACTGCAATTCAAATTGTAGCTTGCTATAGATCATCCACCATATCCCAGGACCCCCATTCCGCATTTCTGGAAACACTGGGAAATATAAAGGTCCTACCAAACACCCTAATATTGGGTGATTTCAATTACCCAAACATTAGTTGGGAGAACTACTCAAGTACTAACGCCCTTGCCCAACATTTCCTAAAATTTATAAATTCAAATGCCCTGGATCAACTGGTCAACACTCCCACCAGAGGTGACAACATATTGGACCTGGTCATCACCAACATGTCTGACTGGTGCTCCACACCGGAGGTCAACCCCTCACTGGTTAGATCTGATTATAAACAAATCACTTTGGATATCCACATTCCGCCCCCACAAGGAAACCACCATGAAAAACTTTTCAAAAGCAAACTTCACGTTACTTAAGACCGAGGTGGAAAGTTTCAAAGCCCCCATGCTAAAGGATAACATTGTCCAAGCTGCAAAATCCTTTACTAATGCATTCTACGGGCACCTAAAAGAATGCATGGATCATGCTATCCCAAACAAAACCAAGACTCACTCCTCCAAGAAAAGGAAACCAGTCTGGTGGACCCCTGCCATAAACAAGCTATACAATAAAAGGAGGAAACTAGTACAGAAAAGAGTAAAATCCCAAGAAGGGAAGACATCCCTGATCAGTATTCAGCAAGAAACTTCGATCCCTCATAAAATCATCCAAGGCTAGCTTTGAAAGAAAAATTACCAAGGACTCCAAAGATAACGTAAGGCATTCTTTTGCTATGTCAAGAATCTAAGTGGCAATGCTCAGATCTGCTCGGAGTTAGTGCAGAATGGTACAAAATACACTGAAGCGACCAATATTGCCAACATCCTAACAGACAGGCTCAGCACAAACTTCAACCCCCTCTCACCCCCAAAAAGGCCCATAACCATACCAGAATGTAGAGCTCCTGAAATCACACACTCAGGTTAAAACAGCCCACTCCAAAGCCAAAAACACAGCATCAATGGGACCGGATGGAGTCCCAGGCTGCGTCCTACATGAGCTCAAAGATGAACTAACCCCTCACCTAAACACACTGTTCAAACTCAGCCTCTCCACAGGTTATGTACCCATAGAGTGGCAAACAGCAACGGTTATTCCGCTCCACAAAGGTGGAGCCACAACAGACCCCAGGAACTATCGCCCTATAAGTCTGACTAGCTTGGTCTGCAAGGCTATGGAGTGCATCATCATGGAACTCATTAACAGAGACATTGGGAACCTCCAAATACTGGACCCTACCCAGTTCGGCTTTGTTAAGGGCTGATCATGCCTCCTAAACCTGGTGGACTTCTTTGAGACAGTTACCAAGGCCATAGATGAGGGAAAGGTAGTACACACAGTCTACCTAGACCTCGCAAAGGCCTTTGATACCATTCCCCATTCTGGTATTATAGACAAGCTCACCAGCCTGAACACAAACCCCTACGTCACAAGATGGGTTGCCTACTGTCTCACGGACAGAATAGAGTTGTGGGAGCTAGGTCTGACTTTAAACAGGTTACAAGTGGCATTCACCAGGGCTCAGTCCTAGGACCCCTCGTGTTTGGCATATACTTCTCAGAGGTGCAGGCAAGCACAGGAGGACTATGGCTGACCAAGTTCGCAGATGACTGCAAACTAGGGGCTATAATTGACTCTCCAGCTGACACAGACATCCTCTAAAAGGGTCTCACTGAGACAGACACCTGGTGTCAAAATCATGGCCTCAAGCTAAATGCCAAAAAGGGCACAGTCATCCCCTTTGGAAAAAACAAAGTACCCACAAACTACCACATAGGTGGTAGTCCCCTAAATATGGAAGACGTAATAAGGGATCTGGGGACCCAAATAAGTAGCAAACTCTGCTTTGATAATCACATTGCCAAAGTGGTTAGAAAAACCTTCGACATGGCACACCTTATCACAAAAGGTTTCACATCCAGATCAAAAGAGGTCATCGTGCCTCTCTACTCCTCGCTCATCAAACCCATCATAGAGTACAATGCCCCATTTGGGATGTATCTTACAAGACACCTGTAACAGCTGGAAAGACCACAGAAGTACCTCACCAAGAGAATCACTGGCCTCAAACAGATGCCCTATGCAGCTCGATAAGGCCATGTCCAACCCAGAACTGATTGACATGCTCCACCTAAAGAAAAGCTTATCCCCTCGAGCCACATGCTCTAGGGAGCTAAACCTCACCACAACAATAAATAGGACATGCTGGATGAATAGATTCCTGTCACAGAGACTTCCCATGCTTTGGAACTAGATTCCAATCTACATTAGGCAGAGCTCCTCGCTAACACTCTTCAAGAGAAACCTTGACGAGTGGATGGGAAACAGAAAGTTTACCCCAGGGATCACTTCAGTGGCTCTGCTGTACAGAAGCACAGGGAACTAATCTAAGGGGGCAGCGAAAGCCAACACATTCTGGCTAGGCTTATAAATGCCTTCGGGCAGATAGCTTAGTACCTACCTATGAACCTATGAACCTATAACATGTACAGGTAAAATTGATTTTGCATTGCAATTGCCCTTTAAACATTATAAGTTATTACTACAGATGTTCAATATATGCAATGTAAAATCCATATTAAACATATTTGTTGCTGGGAGGATAAAACTTCATGGCCAGCAGGCCTTACCTAACATTAATTTGTTTCTAACAACATGATCCTACCTCCTGATATGGTTTACACATTCAGAAAATGCATACTAAATTAGTTGTCTGACAACCACTTTTACCCTGCTATCCAATAATGTTTTTACCTAATGGTACAACTTCAAGTTTAGGTAAACATTGTACTCAGTAATACTTAAAGTCATACTCACCCTGTGCCTCTCTGAGGTGTTGCATTTTCTCCAGGTGATCCTTCTAATTTCCTTCAGTCTCTGCAGGGGTTACATATAAGGAGACTACTGAAGAAGTGTTTGTTGCCATGCTATGGTAGTGGTTTGCATAGGTATAGGATGATTGGTGGTCGGTTGCCCCTATAATCAGCCTCCCATTAGCTAAGGAGGTCAACTTTCTGGCATTTCATGTCACTGTAGTGGTGTGATGACATTGTTCTGCAGTGTGCGGAATGCATGTACCACGGGTGAGGGCCTTGCCAAACTATTCCATACCTCAACCTTGTATCATATGGCCCTCCTACAATGGTCTGCAGCTGTAGTTCTTCATGAGGAGGTGTATAAACATTTTAGATGCTTCATCACACCAACTTTGTGCTCAAAATGGATCACTACACTCCCCTGTATCAGCTATGTCTCTTCTTCAAAGATCTCATAAAAAAGGCAGGGAATTGGTGCCCAAACCAGATCTTGTGTGTTTTATCCTATGAGCAATGACATTCATCATCAAGAAACAACCTTGCGTGAGTGATAGCAAAAAATGGCAATATTGGTACATTATTCTCTGTAGCTTCTGTGTCAATTTTAGGTGTGAAATGTGCCAGTATTACCTGTCTAAATTTGCTGGTTTGTTTATAAGTACTCAACAGTGACTCTAGCTCATAGGTTCATAGGTCCATAGGTAAGTACTAAGCAAGATGCCCTTCCAGGCCATTTTAAGCCTAGCCAGTTTCCCATTTTATGCTCAGATTAACCTATCCCATTTGGCTAAAGATTGGCCTTACCCATCCCATAGTCAATAGTTATATATCACTTGTAATGAGAAAAACTGGATCATACCATAGAAAATTTGAGGGTCCCAAGCATGGAACAAAGCATTTAGCAGCTGCCTCTGTCCATTAGCAGTACAGGGGCAGTCCTGGGGTAACTTTATTTTACCATTCATAAATCTAAGTTGCATTTTCATACAGACAGGGATAAGCTTTATCTCATGTAGATGGGGAGCTTGTTCCAGAGCAGTGGTATCCTCTGTGAGATATTCCTGTCCATCCAATCTATTCTGCTGAATGCAGAAAAGGCTTAGATCCATAGACCAAGAATTTCTGATGGGATTTGACTTGCTGATTTACAATAAATCCATCAATATTGGGTTGGAGGATGCCTTGCATTCCAGTCACAGGTCACCTATTAGTTGTCTGTAGGATACCAAGTATAGTTACAGGCCTTTGAGTCAATCCTAGTAGGATATGTTGTTTAGGTCTTGTATCCTTTTAGGAAGGTATCACTGTGGGTACGCCAGTTCTTGCCTATGTCTGGACAGATACTAGCCAAAGGGGGCATTAGACTCAATGACTGGCCTAATGAGGGCTGAGTAAAGGGGGACAATGACATCCCTAGATACAGTTATTTTATTTATAAGCTGTGCAACAGAAAAGAACTTTCCTTTGACAATGGACACATGTTGGTCAAAAGTTAGGCCACTGTCCACACATTCCCAAATCACGAATAACAGGGCCAACTCTTAGTGGTGTAGTTCTCCTGGGGTAGATGACTTCCCAAAGGATAAAATTATGGATTTTGACATTTAGTTAAAGTCCATGATTTTGGCAACAGTTATTTATTTGGTACAAACCTTCTTGCAGGATGGTTAAATCATTTAGAAATTCAATGACTACTTGTAGCTTGCAGTCGTCTGCAAACTTAGTCAGTCAAAGCCCTTTGTTACTGGCTTTTTCTTCAGAAAAAGTAGATGCCAAACAGGAGAGATCCCACCAGAGAACTGTTGGGGACTCCATTGATGACTGGTCTCTTTGTGGAAGTAACTTCCCTTATTTTGATTTTCTGCATGCTACCTAGGGGCTAGTTGACAATCCACTGGGTGACATGGGAGTTTACTCCCAGTTTGTTTAGCTTTTCTATTATGCCTGAGTGGGAAATTGTGTCAAAAGTTTTGGCTAGGTCAAAGTACTGAGTGTGTACTCTTTTGCGTAGATTCATTGCTTTGGTGAATGTTTCAAAAAATCCACAAGGTTTAGTAAGTATGACCGGCCATTGATGAATCCAAACTGGGAAGGGTCCAGTGTTTGGTGGTTCCCTATGTCTTCATTTATTAGTTCCATTATAAGTCGTAATATATGTGAAGAATAATGTCTGTTAATGTAAATTTAATACAATATGATTACTTTTGCATAAATGTAAATTTGCCTCTGTCACACGTGATGATTCAATAGAGGCTGTATATGAGACTGGTCAGAGTTTTGGGTCTATAATTGTCTGGGTCCGTGGAAGGTTCTTCCTTATGCAGGGGAATGACTGTAGCATTTCTCCAAGTCACTTGGTACGAAATCTGTATAGAAGCTGTATAGAGGCTGAGAATGAACATTGTTGTTAGGGGTGTCTCTTAATCATGATTCATGCATTTAAGATGCATCCAGGGATACTGTCAAGACTCATCAATGGAGTATTTTCAGTTTCTGATAGTACTCTTAGGACCTGGTCTTGCATGATAGCTGGAGCTGGGACAGTGTCAGATATATCTTGAAGGACAGACAGAGGGAAGAGAAGGGTGAAGTCATAGCTAAATTTATTGGCCAGTATGTTCATTATATCTTCAGCCTCAGTGTAGGTAACATCACTCACAATCAGCTCAGTGAATCTGCTGTATTGTGCTTTTCAGATTGCCAATATAACTAAAAAAATGCCTTGAGATTGTCTTTGGCTTGGATAGCTATTTTAGCCTCAAACTTGGCTTTGGTGGCTTTTACTAAGTTCCTGAGTTGTTTATTTCAGTGAAAAGGGGTGTAATAGTTTTGAGAATCTCTCCTTACTTTTGGTCAAAATTATCTTCCTTTTATTGTAAAGCTTGTTGATATTATGGTTCCCCATAGGGGGTTACCCTGTGCTTGCTCCTACAGGATACACCTTCATCTATGCAGCTGTTTACATGCTGGTATAGTGTAGTGATGTTTGTTTCCACATATTCAATGGAGTTATTTGGGTTTGGTGGAGATTTGAAACTTGCCAATGTATCACCAAGGAGTAGGCAGTTTGTCTTAAAGAAATTTCTAAAGGTATATTGGATGGAATGAACATCTGGTCTCAGTTTTATTTCACAGGAAACTGCTTTAGAGTCAGACCTAACACATTGTGAAAGTACACCACTGAGGGTGCAAGATCAACCATAGTAGCTAGGACATGATCCAAGATGTTATTTGCCCTCATGGGTACTCTGACTAATTGTTCCAGGACATTTGTTTTGACAACGTCCAGGAATCTATATGCTTGTGCACTACTGGTGGTGTAGGTTTCCCAGTGTATAGTTAGATAATTTAAATCACCTAGGAAAATGGTACTGGGTTTAATACTGATTGAGTCTCGTGCCTGTAGATAGGAATTGTGGCTTTCTTATGTTATAGAGGGAGTTCTGTAGCTAGCAATCACATGGTAGAGGACCTTTCCTATTGTTATCTGGACATGAAGAAGCTCTAATGCATCATGCTGCTTTACCAGCCTTCATGTCAGTATATTCTGCATGAAGATTGAGACACCTTCACCTCTCCATCTTTTTTCTCCTCTTGAGCAGTAGCAGGTCTATATGTGTGGAAGGCATTATAGCTGTGCACAGCTGGAGTATTCTCCATCATTTTAAACCATGTCTCAGTCACAGACATCATTGAAGGAAGTATATTCATACTGGTATCCAGTAATACATCAAGGTCATTTCATAGCATGTGGACAGGGATGTGTTATAACATAGATGAGATTAATAGTCTGACACAATCGTCTATATTTCCCTAACTACTTTTGGTGTTTCTGTGTATTATGCTTATCCAATTTTTTTAGCAGGATTACAGGTCGCATTGCTTTGACAGAACATATTTTTGCAATGGATTGCATACAGCTCACTGGAATCAATGCCCTGGAAACAAAAATAATCACCTGTTGAATAGTAAATTTACTAGTAATGCCACAGAAGAACTTACAAGTATGTGAAGTGAGGCAGGAAAAGTGTGGATGACTGTAAAAAATATGTTTCCATTTGCTACAGCATTAAGTAGATGATAAACACTGCAACTATTCCCTATTACATTGTCGAAATTTTAAAAGTTCGAATGCTATATGGTTGAACCCATATGTTCAAACTTTTAAAAGTTCAAACGTGTTAACGGAGATCTCCGTTCACTGCAGAAATGGAAGCTTTCCCTTTACTGCACTGTAGTACGATCTCGGATTTGGTATATTTAAAGAGCAGAAGGTGGGGGGTGCATGGGGGCTTGCGCCCTGCTTACAACCTTTAGGTAGGTTTTTTCTGGGTTTCTTTTCTGTTTTCAACATTTTAAAAGTTTGAATATATGGGTTCGACATATAGCGTTCGAACTTTTAAAGTTTCAATAACATAATATGAAACCCACTGCAACATATATTCCAATAATGTGCATATGGCATCATGCTGATAATTTCTTAATAAATGTTATTGCATATATGTAATGTGATTGTGTTTTACCTAAAAGCATTAAGTCTTACAACATTACTATGTTAATATAGCTAATGCACATGAAGGGATTTGAACTAATGCACTTTCCATTCATATGAAAGCAAAAAGAACATTAGCTAGGTGTACCACTGCAGCTGTGAGAGGTAATGTGTATTAAAATATCCATTACAATATACTACAGCTACCAAATGACACAATACATGAAAAATAAAGACATCTTCATTGACAAAAACCCTATACCTACTGTGCTATGTTTAATTTTAATTTCATTACCACATTGAGGTGTAAAGATATTTACATGGAAAAGATTATTCATGCATTAATTTTGTTTATATTCAAAACTGCTAAGTGATGAGTGTCAATGCAATGCTCAGGTGTGTGACCAATGGCAAAGTACTGGTGCATGTGTAGGACTCTTCTCAGTTACTCCCATGGAAAGAGAAATGATATTTCCCCATGGTCACTGCTTACTAGTGATGCTGCTCTATGCCCAAGTTCATGCAATGAATGACCACAAAAATGGCATTTTAGTTTTTAAGTCCTTTTTGGTGGATGTATGTGATGTGATTGCATTTTAAACAACATCATTACTATTTTATGGGAATGACAATCCAGAACATAGTGACATAGATATTGCTGTATTAGGAAAGAAAGTATTGAGGAAAGCGATGTAGCTACTGCACATGAGGGGATGTGAACCCCTGCATATTCCAAGCATATTAAAACAGAGCATTAGGCAGATATGCCACTGAAGGTGTGCAAGCTATATTTTCTGGGCTGTTTTACATATTTAAATATATTCATACTTGGATTTTTATGAGATAATATACTTTATAGTCTACATCATGCACATGGACATGTTTTTTTTAATTATTGACGTGAGCACTGTGACACTGTGCTGTGCAACTTCATATGTTCATAGGTTCATAGCTGTATAATAGCCTAATACCTGCAAAGGCCTTTATAAGCTTAGACATGCAAACAAAAAGTGTGCTATGAATTTTTGTATCTTAGACATTTATGTAGGGGTGAATGTTAAGTGGGACATGATTTACTAACTGCCTCTGTCCATTGGAGACGTGGGCACTAGACCTAGGTGAATTTCTAATTTCTCATCCAATGGTCCAGGGTATAGTTGAATAGGGTTAGGGATAGACTCCGCTTTTCATGAATAAGGAGCCTATTTCAGAAAATCAGAATTCTCTGAGGTATGTATTTGTCTCTCCAACATATCCTTTTTTTTGTCACAAGAAAATTTCAGACCCTTAGATCTAGTAGTTCTGATGCTGTTCATTTCACAAATACGGCAGAAACGAAAAGAGCCAGCATTCAGTGACCTGAAACACTTTAATGGTAAAAAAAACATAGAAAACAACAAAAGACACAGACCGGTTTTGGCCAGATCAAATCACAGCCTTCATCAGTGTAAAAAAAGAACATCAGTTGTTGAACCTTAAATAAACCCATCTACAATCTCATTGGTTGTGTCAAAAATATTAATTCAGACCAGGTGGAAATAATCCACCCAGTTTCACAATCCATTTTTTCTCTTTGGTATTTAAAATAGAATGCCACCCTGTCTTGTTAGATCTGTTACCTTGTATAATGCCAATAATCATAAAAGTGAACTTGGCAGATTTATGAACCAAATGATGTTTGTAGAGTGCGTCATTAGCACTTTTGTTTTTAATATTGCTGATGTGCTCAGAAATTCTAATTCTAAATGGTCTGGAGGTTTGACCAACATAGAATGAACCACACTGACATGTGGCCAAATACACCACCCAGTCACTACTACAGTTAGCAAAAAAATTGAGATCATAAACCAATGAGCAATTTCTACTGGAAAACTGCTTGGATTTGTTCACCTTGTCACAGTTGGAACAGTGGCCACATGGGAAACAACCTATCAATGGGTCACCTGTCAGTGTGGTCTGCAAAAATTGTGGATGTCCATCCATAGTACCATGTTTGTAGTGGTTAAAAAAAGAACCAAGGTTTTTCCCTTTCCGAAATGAAAATAGACATCTATCAGGTATTATGTTTGCTACTTCATGGTCACATTGCAAAATGTTCCAGTGCCTATGTACACTCTGTATTAATTGGTCAGAATTCCTAGCATAGGTAGTAGTAAACCTAAGGGGTACAGAATTTGTTTTGGTATGTTCCTTATAGTCCAGTAAATTTTGCCTATCTAAGGAATTAACCAGATTACTGGCACTTGAAACATAACCCATGCCATAACCCCTGGATCTAAATCTGTCAGTAAGATCCGTCCTCAGTGATTGAAATGAAGAATCATGAGAACAGATACGTTTTATCCAAATAAATTGTGATTTTGGGATATTGCGTACAACATGTGGTGGGTGGAAACTCGAGGCATGAAGGATGGTGTTGTACTCAGGATGCTTCCTGAATACTTCTGTACCTAATGTATGATCAGGTAATCTAGTGATGGAAACATCTAAAAAAGTAATAATGTTCCTATCATAATGAACAGTAAATTGTAGGCCCCAGATGTTATTGTTCAGATAAGATATGAACTCATGTAAGCCATGTATATCACCTTTCCATACCATCCAACAATCATCCAAGTAACGTCTCCAGACGTCAATATATTCCAAAAAAGAATTGTTATGGCAATCATAAATAATTTGTTTCTCTACAAAAGCCATAAATAAGTCCGCATAAATAGGGTCGAACAAAGCTCCCATGGCGGTACCCTTCATTTGCCAATAACAATTATTCTGATAAAAGAAGACGTTACTTGTAAGCACAAATTTGGCTAATTCAACCAAAAAAGAACTGAAAGTCGGTTGGTATAAACCCGCCTTATCCAACCAATAGGACAGAGCTTCCAAACCAGCCTGATGTGGAATGTTGGTATATAAAGAACTAACATCAAGAGTACACATCAACCAATCTTGCTCCAACTGACTATCTGAAATAATCTGTAAAAAATTGGTGGTGTCATGTAATCTTGAACGTATCAAACTAAGTAAAGGCTTGAGATGTTTGGTGAGAAATAATGACAGAGGTTCCGTGATATACCCTCTACCTCAAACAATAGATCTACCAGGGGGATTAATGGGGTCCTTGTGAACTTTGGGTAGAAAATAAATATATTGGGTTGCTGGATCCTGAACCATAAGCTGTTGTACAGTGTCATTGGTAATTATAAATTCATCCCTAGCCCAAAGTAAGAAGTCCTCAATTTGTTTTTGGAACCTGAAAGTTGGATTAATAGCCATAGGAGAGTAGTATCTCTGATCTGACAGTTGTCTATTGGCTTCTTTGTCATAATCACACCAGTTTAAAATAACAACAGCCCCACCTTTGTCAGCAGAAATAATAACAATATTTTTATTATTCTGTAGTTTCAAAATAGCTTCCCTTTCAGCCAAGGAAATATTGTTGGATTTGAAACGTACATCAGATCTAGAAAAATGAAGATCTTTGAGAATACTATTTTGAAACTGATGTACCAATGGATGCATAGGTGGATTAAATGAAGATTTATGATATATAAATCTGTCACCACTATAGTTTCCAGTATCACCAAAAAACAATTTGAGATTGAGATTTCTACAAAATGATACCACATCCTGAGCCAATATATCCTCAGAAATCATGAAGCCAGGTACAAAAGAAAGTCCTTTATTCAAAACCAACAATTGAATGGGTCTGTGTCTTTTGTTGTTTTCTATGTTTTTTTACCATTAAAGTGTTTCAGGTCACTGAATGCTGGCTCTTTCCGTTTCTGCCTGATTTGTTTCTGTTTTGAGCCGTGCATCTGCTCACCGTGCAGGAGTTCCTTTTTTGATGTTACGTTTCACAAATACACCAAAGATTCATTAAAGCTAGATCCAAGGGTGCCTTATATGCCAGGCACAGGCTGCCTCTCAGTACTCTGTAGGAAGCACAGTATAGAAGCAGAGCTTTGGTACAATCTGTATAGGATATTGTGTTTATGCCCTATATTCTTTTTGAAAGTAAACTTTGAGGATGTTCCACTTGCATGATTCTGGTCAGATACATACCAAATAAGGCATTTTATTCAATGATGGGTCTGATAAAAATTGAGTACAGTGGTATGATCACCTCCATAGATCTAGATGACATCTCCCTACTTATAAGTTCAGCAAAACAGAATGGTTTCCTTACTTCCTTGGACTCATTATGGTAAACCACTAGGTTATTACCTACATACCTACATGAGTACCCAAATCTCTGACTACTGGGTCAGTTCTTAGGAGTATTTTTTTGATGATGTATTTTTTGGGGGTATATGACTTACCAACTGGTGCTATTATGCATTTTTTGGCATTGAGTTTTAAGCCATGGCACCAGTTATTTATCTGTGTTTGACCATCTTGTAAGATGTCAGTGTCTTGGGGGATTCTCTGATTGCTGCTAAATTGCAATCCTTCTCTAAACTTCTTCAGCCAGAGGCCCATGACATTGGCTTTGATTTCTGAGAAGTATACGCCAAAAATCAGCAGGCCCAGCATAGTGCCCAGAAGGACTCTCTTGCTGACTCATCTCTTTGTGGAATGGTTTTCACAAATCCTAACTCCTGGGTCCTATCTATGAGCCACCTGGCTATCCAGCATGTTATACAGGGGCTTATTCCCAATTCCATAAGCTTGTTTACAATGCCTGAGTGAGGTGTTGTGTCAAATGCCTTGGCCAGGAAGAAGTCAGCAGTATGCACAATTTTACCCTCATCCATTGCTTTGGTGACCTTCTCAAAGAAGTCCACCAAGTTTAGTAGGCATGATCTTCCACTGACAAAACCAAACTGGGTTGGGTACAGTGTCTGAAGTTTTCTTATGCCCTCATTGATTATTTCCATGATAAGTCATCCCATGGCTTTGCATATGAGACTCATCAGCCTAATGGGTCTATAGTTACCAGACTCTGTAGATGATTCACCGTTCTGAAGAGGAATAACCATATTAGTTCTCCATTCTTGTAGCACAAAGGCTGTTCTGATACTACAGTTAAATAGTTACACTAGTGATCCTAAGAGATCATATTTTAGGCTATTCAGGAGACATTCAGGAATATTATCCAGCCCCAATGAGGCTGTATTCTTGGACTTGGAGAGCACAGCCAGGACTTGCTCCCTATTTTTAGTTGGCAGGGTTATGTTTGAAGTTATTTTCTGGGTTTGATTGGGGGGGGGGTGAAGTTGGAACTGAATTTATCAGGCAGCATATTTGCTATACCTCTTGACTTAGTGATTGTGGTGCTATTTACCACCAGTAAGGCACACTGATGTGTTCTGCCTTTGAGGTTTCTGACATAACTGAAGAAGGTCTTATAGTTGTCTTTTGCTGTGAGGCTATCCTGTCCTCAAAACTGGCTTTCTGGGTTTTGATAAGCCCTCTTAGTTATCTGTTTAATTTGATGAGTGAGTACTTATCTTTTTGGGAGTTACACTTCCTGATTTTAGCCATGACTTTTTCCTTTTGTTGTATAACCTGTTTAATTTCGGATTCTGCCAAGATGGTTTGTCTTTAGAGATAGTTTTTGACATTACTTATGGTAGGAACAGTAGTCTCTATGCAGACATTGATATGGCTGTACAGAGTTTCTGTGATTAATTCTCCATAGGTTGCTGTTTTGTTTGGGTTTTGAAACACTTTGAAAAACTATCACTTAATAAAATGTAGTTTCCTGTGGGATAGTTCTTAAATGTTAAAGGGTTTACTGGGGTAACTGTGTTATATTGATTTTTATTTCAAAGGAGACAGCTTTGTCATCAGACCTTATGAGGTATCAAGGGGTGCAGCATTCTTCCATATTTGTGAGTACAAGATCCAATATATTAAAACCTCTTGTGGGCGTATCCACTAGTTGGTCAAGGTGGTAAAGTCCAGAAATCTGTGCACCTGCAAATTTCAGGCCATATAGGATTTCTAATCTATAGAAGAGTAGTTAAAGTCCCTCATGAGTACAGTGTTTTGTTGAATTTGTTTTGCAATATGCTATTGGGACATGGGTGTATATTTTGTGAACAGATTAAAGTGATATAATGTGAGTTTAGGACAGAAATAAGACTAAATGTCATCTAGAGTGTACAATCATGTTTTGGATGTCATACTCATAACATGTTTGTAAACTATTAATTGTGTTATTTTTGCCCATTGAATGGTTTAAAAAAAGTCATACCACCAGCCTAGTATTTTCCACTGTGGATATTTGGTTGTTAGGTAATCCAACTAGAGATAGTTAGCAATAGCATTGTCATTATTAGGAATTTTCACTCATGTCAGGAATTTTTGCACAGCCATCTCACATACATTTTAAATGACTTGGCCAAAATGCTGATCAAACTTCACTCATATTTCCCAATGTGCATTACTTAAATGTATTTGTAACAGTTGCCTGTGTGAGATACCTATCCAAACTGAGAGTTTTAATGAGCATGGATCTTCAATACATCATTGCCTGAATATTACTCCTAATGGGACACACTTGGAAGGTATTAGCTTGGCAAACTCTTAATTCCTGTACCTGTGTTGCTTGGGCATGTTCACAGCATTGTGAGCATAAAATGGGAAACATGATTTTTACCTTGTTTGTTCACTGCACAAAGTGAATGATTCAGAAAGTCTAATGAGATGAGAACTGCTTAGCATACTCAACGTGCTAAGAAGAAGTTATCTACATCAAATAACTGGGACTTAAAGTAAGGATCTTCCATACTCAATGTGCTAAGATGGGGGTTATCTACATCATATAATTGGGACATGAAGTAGGGATCTTCCATACTCAACATGCTGACACGGGTTATCTACATCATATTAATTGGATCTTGAAGGAGGGATCTTCCATAGTCATATCTATCATATAATTGGAACTTGAAATATGGATCTTCCATACTCAACACACTGCAAGGGATTTATACACATCCTATAATTGGGACTTAAAGTAGGGATGTTCCATACGCAATGTGCTGTGAGGGTTTATATACATCATATAATTAGGACTTGAAGTAGGGATCTTCCATAATCGGTATGTTGTGGGGGTGTTATATACAGCATATAATTAGGAAACGAAGTAGGGATCTTCCATACTCAATGTGCTGCGAGGGGTTTATATACATCATATAATGGAGACTTGAAGTAGGGATCTTCCATACTCAATATGCTGAGAGAGGGTTATCTACATCATATAACTGGAAACTGAAGCAGACATCTTACAAACTCAACGTGCTGGGAGGGATCTCATATATATATATATATATATATATATATATATATATATATATATATATATCATATAATTGGGACTTGAACTAGGGATCTTCCATGCTCAGTGTGCTGCAAGGGGTTTATATACATCATATAATTGGGGCTTAAAGTAGGGATATTCCATACTCAATATGCTGAGAGGGGTTATCTATATCATATAATTGGGACTTGAACTAGGGATCTTCCATGCTCAGTGTGCTGCGAGGGGTTTATATACATCATATAATTGGGGCTTAAAGTAGGGATATTCCATACTCAATATGCTGAGAGGGGTTATCTATATCAAATAATTGGGACTTGAAGTGGGATCTTTCATACTGAATGTGTAGAGAGGTGCTTATCTACATATAATTGTGACTTGAAGTAGGGATCTTCCGTCATACTACTGAAGATGACTTTGTTTCCTTTGTGTTGAAGGAAAAAGGATTTCACAACTGCTGCTGAACAACAGAAGTCTTTTGTGATATTTAAAAGTGTGTCTGATTCATACAACTGCATCTTTAAACATTGTTAACATTTTTTTCTTTTGTGCTGTCTGCAACAAGGAAGAGTGTCTTATACGGGCTGCTTATGCTTGAAGCAAAGAGTGGCCAAGCAATGCATGGGTAGGCACAGACTTTTTTTTGTATGCTTTACTATTTTTACTGTCTAAGTAGCTTAAATATGGTAATAGTTGTACAGTAAAGTTTGATCACTTAGCTGTGCAAATGATGGTAACAGCACAATGGCCTCTGGAAGGGTGTCTGACTTGGGCTGCCTATATATGCACAGTGTAGCCAAAGTATGGATAAGCATAGCCTGGTTTGTTTCTATGCATCATTTTTTCTGTCTCTATCTGCTGAGCCCCTATATAACTTATGTAGTAAGACTACGTGAAATTCATTACCCTTTAGTGAGTGCTATGGTGCAATGTTCCTGCCTCCCTCTAGCATATTCATGACCTGCTGCTGGTTTCTTTTCTGACTCCTCATCTGTCTCAGCTGTTATGGATTGTGGTGCTATGGAATGAGAGTCCCTGCAAGGTGTCACTATACTGTGACTGTTTTCTAAATATTATCATGTAACATAGCACACACTATAAGTATTTTGTTATAGGTGGCAAGGTCATACTGCAGGGAATCATCAGATGTAACCAAACAGCAGAAACATGACTTGATTAGTCAAACACACATGCTATGATGTTTCTATTTTGTGAATAAGCATGGTTGTAACCTCGTCTATGGGGTTCTGTGGGTTTCTTATTAGTGCCATGTGCCACAGTTGTATGGAATATCCAGCATTCCCCACTAGATGTCCATATGGAAAGTCATCCCTTGCAAACAATTTGTAAAGATCACAGGACTCTCATATGTGTCAGTCAAGGAAACTGCCTGGAAAACCTGCATACATATTATACATGATACCATGTGCATTACAGACCACCTGGAAAACCTGCGTACATATTAAAGATGATTCAAAAAAATGGGTTCAGCACCAAAAGAGTGAAATATACGGTTTATTCCAAGAAAAATCAAACCGGTTTCGGCACTTTAGCCTTCATCAGTGATACATCATTCTACAGAATAAAACACAAATTTATACTGCCAGCATTCATTAGATAATTAATTAATTAATTAATGTGTTAAACACACAGTATATAATCATTTAAAGGCACAGACATTTAGTCACATAAAAAATATGTGTATATATACACATATATACACATACATATATATATATATATATATATATATATATATATGTATATATATATATATATATATATATATATATATAAATATATATATATATATATATATATATATATATATATAAACAAAAAGAGACCCTGTGTAACATCAAAAATTATATATAGTTATTCGTACGAAAAATGAATAACAAGTCAAAACATATATATATATATATATATATATATATATATATATATATATATATCAGCTTATTCTCAATGTCTTCACAAATGCTGATCATTAAGACCTGGTGTAAACAGAGCCCCTAAGTTAATTATCCATCTTTTTTCCATATTATTTAATATACTGTGCCAACCCTGTTTTTGTGATCTGCCCCCCCCCCCCCCGTATTTTGTCAATAATACAGAAATGAAATACGGCTGATGTGTGTATACAAACATGTCTATAAAGTGCATTGGTCAAACGTTTATTCCGAATGTCCCCTATATGTTCTGACATTCTTATTCTGAAGGTCCTAGATATTTGACCAACATAAAATGCGGAACAAGAACAAGTGGCCAAATTGACCACCCAATCTGTTCCGCAATTAGCAAAATGTCTGATTTTGTACTCAGATTTCATGCTTTACTCGAACATTCCTTAGCTTTGTACATATATTTACAAAAAGAGCAGTGTCCGCAAGAAAATGAACCCAACAATTTGTCCTCTAAGATGGTTGATTGTTCTGAATTAGAGTGCTGTTGAGCGGACACTGCTTTTTTTGTAAATATATGTACAAAGCTAAGGAATTTTCGAGTAAAAACACGAAATCTGTGTACAAAATCAGACATTTTGCTAATTGCAGAACAGATTGGGTGGTCTATCTGGCCACTTGTTCTTGTTCCGCATTTTATGTTGGTCAAATATCTAGGACCTTCAGAATAAGAATGTCAGAACATATAGGGGACATTCGGAATAAACGTTTGACCAATGCACTTTATAGACATGTTTGTATACACTCATCAGCCGTATTTCATTTCTGTATTATTGACAAAATACGGGGGGGGGGGGGCAGATCACAAAAACAGGGTTGGCACAGTATATTAAATAATATGGAAAAAAGATGGATAATTAACTTAGGGGCTCTGTTTACACCAGGTCTTAATGATCATTTATGAAGACATTCAGAATAAGCTGATATATATATATTTTTTTGACTTGTTATTAATTTTTTGTATGAATAACTATATATACTTTTTGATGTTACACAGGGTCTCTTTTTGTTTATATATATATATATATATACACACACACATATGTTTTATCTGACTAAATGTCTGTGCCTTTAAATGATTATATACTGTGTGTTTAGCACATTAATTAATTAATTATCTAATGAATGCTGGCAGTATAAATTTGTGTTTTTAGTACTGTAGAATGATATATCACTGATGAAGGCTAAAGTGCCGAAACTGGTTTGATTTTTCTTGGAATAAAGCATATATTTCACTCTTTTGGTGCTGAACCCATTTTTTGAATTGCAGTTTGTTCTTTTGGTTCTTTGCACCTGCCTTACTTGCGAAGCTTTCTGAAGCTATATTATAGATGATACCATGTGCATTACAAACCACCTAAAAATAAAATGAAACAAGCAACAGAAGCGTTCACAAGTTTAATAAAACCAAATACAAAATGCAAAGCTTTCGTGTTTCCCCTTCATCATTACAGACCACCTGCCAGTGATGGAGTAATGCTCTTTGCCATTAATGAATCTCCTTCCCAGTTTACTAGTTTGGGCCTTTATTTCGATATGGGGTGCAGTCTGTGGCCCAAAGTACCTCAATGGAAATGGGCTATAGCACAGATGTCTCTCGTAGTACTAGCTCTCCTCTCTGGAGTGCATGGAAGCCACATATGCTTCCCCCGTACTGAAGGATGACAGTGAGTCACTAGTGGAATATTCTAGAAGCAAAGCTTGTGAAACCCCTACTGTGTCCCCAGTATGTCATTGAAAGTCCCTTGCAGCTAAAATAAATACACCCACACATATTTTTGTAACCACTGGGACTGATTGTTTTTTCATGATTCCCATGAGCTGCAGATAAGATCAACACAGGACCACTATTTGTTGTATGGTGTCCCTGTTTACTTCGTAGCAGTCCATTATGTCAATTTCATACAGCCCATGAAAATTTATGCATGGTCAGAAGACCCTGAACCTTGGAGGGTGTTGTCATGCACAGTCATCCTCATCATCAGCTGTTATAACGGACTCTTTCAGATACAAGTTTATCAATGGCAAGGCCAAACCCGAACATATTTTAAAGTTTTCCACTAGGTGAATGAATGCAATTGCCCATGTTCATTCCTAACTTGGGTACGATGTGGCTGTGCATCATTTATATGTTTCCATATCATTCTACCATTGTTTTATTTACTTCATTAGCATACAGCATGGCTCATTGTACAAACATTAGCATATATGTATGTTATACCCAGTGTTCCAGATGATCACATTGTGTTATACTGTTTTCTGAATCACACACATCCTGCTAGTCCACTCTTGCCAGTCAAATGCCCTTAGCAATACACTGCATGCGGTTTATGTATCTCTGATTTATATCTATATCTACATCTATATCTATATCTATATCTATATCTATATCTATATCGATATCTATATCTATATTTATAGCCATGTCTGTATAAAGGATGGTGAATAATATGGATATATAATTTTTTTATGTTGGTGTAAGAGAGGCTATGTACACAACGTCATTGCCACAATATCTCCTTATATTATATTACCAATGCCAGGTCCTACCATTTAGGTGAAAGGGATCTAATCCCGCCCCAAAACATGTGTATATGTATATGGGTATAATGCAATATATCAAAAACTACATTTTCACTCAGGATGTTATTTTCTAATTGCTAATTTGAGTGTTATTTTCTCCTTTTCTGTAAACTGCTGCAGTCATAGATTTGATTATACATATAGAGATGAAGTAAGGGAACTGCAACACATACAACCTGAATTTGGGTTAAACAGTTTACAAGATAAAGTTGGTATCAAAATCCTAAATCACCATATGTATATATGGCTGATATTTTAAAGTACATATACGTATATATAACTGTATATTTATACATATGTATATGTGTGTGTGTGTGTGTGTGTGTGTGTGTGTGTGTGTGTGTGTGTGTGTGTGTGTGCATGTGTGTGTGTGTGTGTGTGTGTATATATATATATATATATATATATATATATATATATATATATATTTATATATATACATGGTTCCCCTTCATATGATCGAATTTCTCTAAACTCAAAAGTCATAAACTTGAAACCAGAATCTCGAGTTTAGAGAAACTCGAACATATGAAAGGGACAAAAAAAAATTAACACCTTTCAAATGTTTTCGCAGGGGGGCTTTACCCCCCTGCACCCCCCACACCCCCTACTTAAATATACCTACTCTGAGATCTCACTATAGTGAAGAAAAGGGAAATCTCCCATTCCATGCTATACGCGTAAGTGCAAAACAGAAGATTTTCCATTTCTCCGCTATAGTGCGTTCACGGAACACTCACATTTAAACTACCAGGGTTCAGAGGACCTTGCCCCCTGCAATAAGGTAAGTTAACTTTTTATTTTTTTAAACCTAACACTCCCATTCACAATTTCGAGTGAATGGAAGTTCGAGATTCTGGTCTTGAGATTATGAATTTCGAGCTTCCATCCATTTGATCTTGGGAAGGGGAACTATGTGTATATAAATATATATATATATATATATATATATATATATATATATATATATGTATATATATATATGTATATATATATATGTATATATATATATATATATATATATATATATATATATATATATATATATATACATGCTCAGGGGTGTTCTGAGGCCCAATGCCACAGGCGCAAATGTAACTACTGTTATGAAGTATGCTGCACACAAACTCCCTTGCTTCATAGGGCTTCAGTACTCCCTTCAAATGTATGTGTTTTAGTACCAGATATTTGTCTTGCTTTGTGGTGTGATCAGCTAATGATCATGTCTGTAAACTATTAATGTAGATTGGTAGGGGTTTGAATCCAGTATAAGGTCTAAAATTACGAACATAGTGGTTTCTCATTATATTTTCCTTATTAATTTATGGATACATCTGTTATTCCACCAGCAACAGTATGTAAAAGTGTTATTAATATAAACACACAGAAGGTGGTAGGATTAATTCTTTATCATTGCCATGCATTTTATAAAGATTTTGAAGTATGATACAGTGATGTATGTTACCATGTCATGAATATAGTCAGTGATTAATGCAAGCACATTAAATTGCATAAGGAACAGTACACAATGGCATACATTATGTAATCAATCACCAGATCAGAGGACATCAATGAAGGCGCCTGTATTATCCATATACTGAAAAGGTTACTGCAATGATCCTGGTGACACAGAAAACATTAACATGGTACACTTACATTCAGAAGTCATTTAGAATCTGACCTTTGTATATGTCTGTATATGTCATTACCTACATGAAGCTTGGCGTTGAGCATCATAGACCACTATGATTTCCCACTCTAATTTCTAAACCTCAGAACAATAATTATGTATGAGCTAATACTTTGCCATCAGCTGTGTAAATGATTGTATCAGTGGTGCACATCATGAAGCTATTTTGACATAGTAATACAAATAATGTTAGTAAATTATAGGGTCTATATTAGAACACTGAACATGTTGAGTGTTCTAATATTGAACCCTATGAATCGAAAATTGAAAACATCAAACATTCAGAACAGCAATTTTTTTCCTAGGGAAAAAATTTGTTGTTCCAAAACACATACACACAACACAAGCACAACAAACAAACAGCAAAACACACACATACACCTAAACTCTTACACCTAACCCTACACTAAACTATACATACACTACTAACTGTCTACTTATCTTAACCCAAACCCTAACCCTAAGGTCCATCACTGTCGCTAAGTCACCTCACCTGCACCCTAACCCTAACTCACCTACCCCCGCCCTAACCCTCACGTCCATACAATCGCACACATTACCTGACCTGCGCCCTAACCTTAACTCACCTAACCCGCCCTAACCCTCACGTCCACACAATCGCACACTTGCCTGAACCTGACCTGTAACTTTCCAACTCAGCGCTGAAAATACCGAAGCAACAGAAACGGACAACCAAATTCTTTCCCTAGGAAAAAATTTGGTTTTCTGTTTCTTCGATATTAGAACACTCGAAATTTTGAAAGTTTGGTGTTCTAATATAGACCTGGATTATATTACTTACGCATGTTTTAATGGCTGGTAGTATGATGACTTCCTGCAATGCTGGATAAACACTACATTAAGTCAATTATGTTTGCAGTCCAACACATTACAGTTGCAAAGGATTTATAATGGGGTGGGACCTTTGGATATATACGTCCTGAGTAATATTCAGTAGTGTACTTTCACATGCTTGACCTGTATGCTTTCTTTCTTTATATTGCATATTGCACATTGTCCAAGTGTGAGGAAATATTGAAAATAATAGATAAAATGATGAAGATTTGCATATAATCATATTGACCTGAATAGTCAAGAATGCTTGGTTGTCAATACACTGTTTCACAACTGTGATATTTATCCATCATTGACATTGCCAGTACAGCATAATGTGAAACAACTACATTTCACTCACACTACCACAGTGATGGTGAACCTATGACATGCATGTCAAAGGTGACACACCACGATGCTTTGGGTGACACACCAGTGTTCACCAACATCCAAGTTATCAAAGAAACTGAATGAACAAAATTACAAGAAATATGTCACTCTGCACTTATTTATTAAAACTCAGCAACAAAACAGTCATTAATTCCATATTTTTTCAGTTCAATTCAAAATTACTATAAAAGTAGGGTCATTTTTTGGTGCACTATTTTAAGCCAAATTATCAGTGCACATATTGTTTTCTCTATTGTAAGATACAATTTATTTTTTATTTTTTTAATACATAGCAGCACATATGACTGGACTGCATTTTTTTAAATAAATGAATATGTAAATAATTGTTTCTTTTTTGTCAGGGGGCGGGGGGGGGGGGTGACCCACCAGTAGAGTAAAGATAGGCATTTTCCAAATGATTGACACGCTGAGCCCAAAAGGTTCACCACCACTGCACTACCACAATGCACAGAAGTAAAAAGGTTGTCTAGGCAGTCTATAATTACTTGTGATGAAAACTTTGTTTTTTCTGCTTGTCAAGACACATTCCACTATCTTCTCTGCAATACACTGAAGCTGTCATACTTACAAATATCCATTATCTCACACTTAAAGACAGACTTCTCCTGTGGTGTTTATGGTTGATACTATATACACTAGATAATTTTCTTACATAGGTATGTGCACGAACACAGTAGTGAATAACTAGTGTGTGTGTGTGTGTGTGTGTGTGTGTGTGTGTGTGTGTGTGTGTGGGTGTGAGTGTGTGTGTGTGTGTGTGTGTGTGTGTGTGTGTGTCTGTGTCTGTAGTGCTATGCAGTACTGGTTTCACACACTCATCTCATGTGTACACTTCCACTCAGGAGAAACACGAGCAGGAGAAGGATCCCCCATAAATGTCTTCCCTTTTAGCCCAAACATCTCTGCAATACATTGATTGGTGCATCCATTCAAATGTGCTCCATTCTGTACTTAAAATAAAACTTATTCTGTGGTGCTTGTAGTAGATACTGTGTACTGTAGATTGTGTAACTAGATAGATGATTCAAATGCAGCAGTGATTTGTCTGTTGCACAGGCGCACAACTGTGTGTGTGTGTGTGTGTGTGTGTGTGTGTGTGTGTGTGTGTGTGTGTGTGTGTGTGTGTGTGTGCGTGCATCTAGTGCTGGGCAGGATTGGCCTCACGTACATATCACATGTATACACTTCCACTCAGAAGCAACATTTATACTGGGAGGAGGCTTCCTCATCAATTTCTTCCTCTTCTAACAAAGTCAATTGATCTGCAACACACTGGTGATGTCATCCTTTCAAATCTGCAGTATCTCACACTTGTAATCAGATTTCAGATCTGATGCTTGCAGCTCTTACTATGTACTGCAAATTGTGTAATTAGATGGATAGGTGGTTTGAATCCAGATGTAACTGACTTGTGTGTGTGTGTTTGTGTGTGTGTGTGTGTGTGTGTGTGTGTGTGTGTGTGTGTGTGTGTGTGTGTGTGTGTGTGTGTGTGTGAGTATACCTATAGTACTATGTAGGAAAGGCTTCATCCAAATATTACACGTGGCTTCATCCAGATATTACATGTGTGCACTTTTACACAGGTGAAAAATTACACTGAGATAGGGCTCGCCATCACATTCTTCTGGTTTAATTTCTCCAAGGGCTGGATCCATGAACGACTTATTTCCATACTGCTATCACTTGTGTGTCACTGTATGTTTGTATTCATTAAACCACTTCATATGTAGTGTACAGCCACAAAACACAGGTAAACAGGACAGTATGCTAATTATAGCATAAGCAGATGAATTACATGCAAATGAACCAATCCAATATGATTTTCATTTTATTTCATTTTATTTTACATTTGTTTACCGGGAGAGTCCAACTGGGCATAAAACCCTTTTTCAGCAGAGGCCCGGAGAGAAAAGCTCCATTGTTAGTGAACTATTTTGTTAGTAGAAGGAAAATTGTATAATACAATAAAGAAATAAATAGTAACAGACATTCATAATGGTAAAAAGACTAGAACAGCATAAATTGGTCAAGTGGGAGAAAAGACCAATAATCTTGTATAACAATGCTTCTAGAAGACAGTTCTTACAGTAGTAGCAAGTAGTGACATTGTATACAATAAGAGTGCAATTAGGATACTTAGTCTTATATACAGGTAGCATAACAAACTGAAGACTTAAAATCTGATAGATATTAACAGTGAGAAGGGAAAAAAACATAAGGTAGTCATATGATTTAAATTCAGTACTCATTACATATGGAATTAAAATTTTAAAATCAGCTAGTTCCATGGTTTGGGCTACCCATGCCCAGTACATGTACAAGTCCAGGAATTGGTGAGGTGGGCTTTAATGTGATGCTTGATTTTTTTTAAGTTAGTTATAGTTCTAATTTCAAGTGGTAAGGCATTCCACAGTTTAGCAATGTAGTACTAGTATAGAGAATCACCTGAGCTATTTTTACTCCTGGTTACTTCAATTACAGATTTATTAGTGGATCTTAGTGGACAGGTACTTATATGGGCATTGAGAAGGCCTTGTAGAGCTGGTGTTTTATTGGGTTTATAGTAAATTTGGTGGGCTGTAGAGAGTTGTGTGAGAATGAGTTGGGGTAGTTCTAACCAAGATAGTTGTCTTTGGGCCTTACAGTGATGGGTTCTAGGAGGACAGCTTGTGGCAAATTTAGCTATCTTATTATAACAGGCATCTAGCTTGCTTAGCTTTGATTTGGAGAGGTTGGTAAGGATGGGTGAGGTGTATAGTAAAGTTGACAGAAAATGAGTTCTGGTTGTGGTTATTCTGGCAGCTATAAAGTAACCATGTAGAGATGGTGCTATAGCCCTTGGTTCTGAAAACCAAAGCATATTGGAATACAGCTGCCATCACACTTAGAAAATAGTGGCTTCTGCATCACACTTAGAAAAAAAATCAATGTTAGGGGCTTCTGCATCACGCTTAGAAAAAAATCAATGTTAGGGGCTTCTGCATCACACTTAGAAAAAAGCAATGATAGGGGCTTCTGCTGCTCTTTTGCCTTTGTTTGGGCAACAAGACTCAAATCTATGCTGCTGATACTGCTCATCCAAGGAGAAGAAGGGTGTTCTGACCCCATTTAATATATCACGGACTGCATGATATTGAAATAGTAGAGTGATACATGGTTGACAGGGAAACCTGTAACCTCTGCTGACCCCACATTAGACCCACTGGAAATTGAGGGGAACCTATACCAGTGGAAAATAAGATATGTGTACCATTAAGGATATTAGGAAATGGTATATTCCAGAGGCCCACAAGGGATATAGTAGGGGTGTCACAGGCATTAGCTTCCAGAATGTTCCTCCAATATCTAAATGCTATTCTACAACATGTAAGAGAGTACATCTATTTTCCATACACAGCAGAGAAGAGATCAAGAACAATACAGGAATTCTATGCTGTAGCACAGTTCCCTGAAGTCTTGGTGGAAGTAAACTGCAATCACATAGAAATAAAAGCTCTACCTGGTGAGCAGGAAGGACATACATCAACAGGAAGGGGTTACACTCAATCAACTGCCAGGTTGTCTATAATACCAGAGGGATCATCCCAAATGTCTATACAGCCAATCCAGGCAGTTATCATAACTTACACATATGGGACACCTCACGGCTTTACACAAGGGTTGTTTGGAGTGATGTTCCATAAGACTATCTACTGGGTGATGCAGGTTATGCGCTGGAACTGTGGCTCATGACACCCATCAAAAATGGATATACAACAACAGAAGGATATATCTTATAAAAAGGATGCAAGTATTAAAATCGTTGGAAAAATGTAAGTGTGATGAATTGTGTGGAAAAATGAGTAAATGTGGGCACTGCCCACAACGTAAATATATATTAGAGCAGAATTAAATTTATTTAGCTATTTTGGTACAATTATATCTCTTTTCCAGCCTTATTGTAATAGTAAACTGGTTATCTACATGGGTATTTTTCAAAAATGACCATGATTTTAAATAGGTAAGACAAAAAATAGCTTTATCACCAGACTATATCACTATCAACATCAATATATCAGTAAAAAATATAAATAGCTTTAACACCAGACTATATCAATATCAACATCAATATATCAGTAAAAAATATTCTAGGAACGCCTTAGCTGAACATATAACCCAACTTGCAGACCATCATTTTAAATATTTTATTATAGATGATGTTGATTTGGGTGAAAGAGGGGGTCCTATAGATGACTTTTTGGAATTTAAGGTACTCAAATGGCAACTGCGAACCAATGCAACAAGTTATCCAGGACTAAATGGTGTGGTTTCTATCAGTCCTATTTTAACACTGAAAGCCAAGTTTGCTATCTAGCTACAACTTTGTTTATGAGGCATACACTGTGTTAAAGTCAGCATTTTTTGTATAAAATACATGTTATAGGTAGCATGACAGCTAGATTCACATAGGCATTTATTTACATATGCAAGGATTTATTTAGTGGAGGTATTTTAGTTAGTAATATTACATGTGAATATGTGTTTGTGTAGTTTAGCAGTGTGAAAGTAAGAAATGAATGTATAGGGAAATGCATGTTTTATAAACTGCAGATGTAATGTATCTTTAAATGCTGGTTTCAAACTGAGCCAAGTTTTATCACATGCTTTTTAGTGCATATATAAATGTGTTGGCCACCATGATTCAAGTTTTTAAGCTTTTATTCTGAGGAAGTTTGTATTTTATAAATGAAAGTGCTAAATAAATACTCGGGAGTGGATAAGTTTGCCTTTTGCCTTCAAAGTGTGTTACATCACCAGAGGGATACAATGATGCCCATGCTAAAACTAGAAACATAATAGAGCATGTTTTTGTCATACTGAAGTCACATTTCTGCTGTCTTGAAACACTGGGTGGGGCATGTGGCATCTGTGCAGAAATTCTCAGAGTTTGTGCCATGTTGCATAATATAATCTTGAGGATACAGCTGCAACACGTACATCAAGGGCCAGGACCACACATTCTTGTACCACAGTCAGGGACAGCACCTCCCTCACACACAGACAAGGAATATGAGGGAACCTTCAGCTGCAGAGGTAGATGGCAGATATAGGCATGCACAATATACACTTGCCCTGGCTAAGAGGCAAACGATAGCACACACACTCACCACCTAAGACTCAGAGGTCAGTGCATATGTCCAGCAACTAAGAGGCAAATGGTAGCACATGTACTTACCAGTGAAGGAATACACATAACAACCTAAGCACATACAAATATTAAGTGATATCATCCAATGTCCACAAATATTACTTACCCATGTAATGTCTGTGTATGGATAGCATCATACAGAGACAGCTGCAAAGGACATGACCTCAAACTGCAGTAATGTCAAGGTAAGTGTGGAACCTGTAGTAGGCATACAAATGCATAAAAAGATAAACTACCTGCATACTGTTAACCTTGAACCTATACACTCTGTGCATCACACATACATGCAACCCTAAGCCAGGCCCTTGGTGCAGTCATCATCAGTCTCACAAGGTGGGGGGATGGACTAAAACAGTGATGGCAAACCTTTTGGGCTCGGCATGTCAAAAATTTGGAAAATGCCTATCTTGACTCTGCTGGTGTGTCACCCCAGCAAACAAACACAGTTGGCCAGCAATTCGCAGTTGTACAAAATTTAACCAGCCAAAAACAGATGGTGGAAATTCAGACTTTAATTCCAAAAATGTCAAACCGGTTTCGGCATCAGCATGCCTTCTTCAGTGTAAGAGTAACAAACATATAAAGTATAATTAAATAAACAAATTTATACTCAAAGATAACCAATGAGCATTGGTAAAAAAAACCTAAGCTCATGAATAATACATGAATGTTTTAAATTAAATATAAAAGACAAAATGCAAAGGACCAAAGCTATAATCCTGACCTATAATAAATTATAATAAACAGTTAATGTAATACATTTACTGTTAACAAACTAATAATGTGTAAGAACCTTGAAACATAATGTTTGTTAAGTAAGATAAATTACATTAAGCAGCAATATAGAAAAATATAATGTATATAAGGCTTATATTAAAGAGTATTATTTACACAATAAGGATATGTGTAACAAACTCAATATGTTAAAAGGACAGTTGTCTATATTCATATGTTAAATATATGGGAAAACTAACTTCCATATGAACAATTATATATGGAAATTGTTATAAAATTGTGCTAGTTGGAATCCATAAAGTTTTCGTGATGAATAATCCTAAATTACAGGCAGAAACAGTGAACCTCATGACGAAATTATTGAATTTGACACTGAACGGATACCAGTCGCCATACAATTATAGTTATAAGTGGTCATTGAGTCCATGCTGAAACAATGCACCCAGACCAATAATCCAATATTTCTCTTTGTGATTCAATATACCATGCCAACCTTGGTATTACTATGATCACCAACAATTTTGTCTATAATCATAAACATGAATTGTGCTTGTTGATGTTTTAACACATGCCGATATAAAGCATTTGTTTCCTTTTTATTTTTTACGTCACTCCAATGTTCATTTATGCGTGTCCTAAGTGGCCTGGATGTCTGTCCCACATAAAATGCCCCGCAATGACATGAGGCCAAGTAAACAACCCAATCACTACTACAGTTGCCAAAGATTTTGCAATCAAATACCTTACTAGTGTTGCGACTTGAAAAGTGCTTGGACTTAGTGATCTGTTTACAGGATCCACAATGGCCACACGGGAAGGTACCCAACAGTTCATGTCCCGTAATGGTAGTTGTTTGTGAATAGCTCCCCCACTATCTATATGTTTATAGTGGGATAGTAGGGAACCCAATGTTTTTCCTTTCCTGTATGAAAATTGACATTCTTCCCCTAAAACCACTCTGAGTTGTTCATTGGCCATTAATATATTCCAGTGTTTGTTGATAATATCTCTGATGACATAATAATTTCTTCCATATGTTGTTATAAATCTAATATTAGTTATCCTGGAATCTGTAGAAGTTATCTTGTAATCCAACATAGTCTTTCTATTCATTTCAGAGGTTCATACCCATGCTTTATTGATGTCCTGTGTTTTGTACCCTCTGTTGACAAATCTATGATATAAATCCTGACTAGCCACCTCATAGTCTGATTTAGTATAACTAAGACGCTTCTTGCGCATGAACTGTGATACCGGTATGTTTCTGATGGCGTGGTGTGGGTGCATGCTGGAAGCATGTAATAACATATTATATTGTGGATATTTGTGGAAAACTTTAGTAGCCAAAGTATGGTCTGGGTTTCTCAAGATAGTGACATCAAGAAAATTGATAGTTTGTGCATCAAACGTAATTGAAAATTCAATACCCCAGATATTGCCATTTAAATAATCTACAAATTCCTGCAAATATCCAGCATCCGCACACCACACCATCCAACAATCATCTAAATACCGGCGCCAAATATCCATTTCAACCAAATAGATATTGTGAGATACATCATAAATCATGCATTCTTCAAAAAATGCCATGAAAAGGTCGGCATAGATAAGAGCAAAGGAGGCCCCCATAGCCGTCCCCTGAAGCTGCCAATAATACTGGCCTTGGAAATAAAGGACATTTTTATTGAGTACATGTTCGGACATACAAATTAATAGCGTGTTGAACCCCGGTGGATAAAGACTAGCCCTATCCAACCAATATTTGAGTGCTTGTAAACCAGCCCAGTGTGGTATGCTGGTATATAGGGCTTTGACATCCAATGAACACATTAAACACTCTGGCTCCAATCGTGTATCTTCAATAATTTTAAGGAACTGTGTGGTGTCCTGTAGCCTAGCTCGAATCAGACCCAAAAGGGGTTTGAGATGGTATGTCAGGAATGCTGACAACGGTTCAGTCAAGGATCCAATACCTGAAACAATTGGTCTACCCGGAGGATTAGTTATTGATTTGTGAATTTTGGGTAATAGATGTAAAATTTGCTTACGGGGATCCTTGACCGAAAGTTGTTTAGCACAACTCTTGGTAATAATACCTTCTTCACATGCTAGATTCAAGAAAGAATCAATTTCCTTCTTGAAGTTCGGGGTGGGGTCAATGGCCATGTTCATATAACATGCCGAGTTAGATAACTGGGTTAAATCCTCTTGAATATAATCACTCATATTTTGAACCACCACTGCCCCACCTTTATCTGCACATAATATGACTGTATCCTTGTTGCTATGTAACTCTTGTAGAGCTATGTTCTCTTGCTGTGAGAGGTTATGTCCCAACATAGTATGTCCATAATTTTGGAAATGTAAATCTCTAAAAACTGATTGCATAAAGATGGATCCATTCTTATTCATAGGAGGTTGAAAATCAGATTTGCCAAATCTGAATTGGTTGGATCTTTGAGAGATATCATCTGCAAAAAAGAGTTTATGATTCAAACTACGGCAAAAATTCAAAACATCTGTGACAATGTGATATTCATTGGAATAAAAGCCCGGAATAAAATTAAGCCCTTTATTCAAAAGATTCTGTTGATTACAGGACAAACATATATTGGATAGGTTTAAAACATTGTGATTTTGTTGCTCATATTGATTTATGTTAGAAAGTTCTGGATCAATCCCTCTGGCAAGTGCTCTAGTGGGTCTTTTATTGTGCTTCCGCCCCCCACTATGTTTGGAGCCATTTCTAAAGGGACAGTTTTGTTTGTTTTCTTTCTATGTGGTGATTCCCTATCCCCTATGTGCTCATAATCTGTCAGAGAGGAATCCTCTCCTGAAGTACTATTGTTGAAACCATCTCTGTTTTTAAGAATGGATCTAGGTCTCTTCTTGGTGCGATTCAGGGCTGACCCCTGGCCAAACTCTGCAAATCTAACAGAGCAGGTAAGCTCAAAGGGATGTCCCCTTTGGTAATCCGAATAATCTCTGTGATATTTTTTTAATTTTCCTCTCCTTAATGGTTTTCTCATGGTTTGTCAAATCTTTGGATAATTTCCTCAAATGATCCTGAAAACTGGATGAAGATTCATATTTTTTGCAATCAGAACATAAAGTTTTAACTTTTTGGATATTCTCATCCACTATCCTCTCATAATATTGTAAAAGAACATTCACAAATAGCATAGATCCTGTTTGTAAAGCTTCCTTCCAATCTTTATTCAACTTGTCATCCAGTCTACCTGCTAAAGGTTGGAGCCATATTCTTAAGACCCTAGGGGCAATGTTTTTATTTGAATACGCTCTGAATAATTTTAAGTGCCATATATTTGACCTTAAATTCTTAAGGCCTTTAGTAAGAGAAAGAAAAGATAGATCACAATCAGATGACATCTGTTGTTCTGTGTTAGTTGGATTACTGCTTGGTGAGGCATTGATCCCAAAGACCCCAATGTCCTCCCGATCAGCACATAATCCTGATAATATGCTCTCAAGGTCCATGCTGTGAATGTATGTCCAAACCTACTATAATACTCAAAAAATATGTTAAATGGGGTAGTATTAGTTGACAAACCAAGAGAAACCTAAATGAATAATATATTTTAAGCCTAGGTTGGTCTGGGGTACCCCAAATCAGTCCAAGAAGAGACCCTATAAACTGTACAGTACTCAAAGAGTGTCCAATATTCCTACAGAATAGAAATGATTCAACAATATAAAGTATTGTCCAGGAAAGGCTGAAAAACTGGTAAGGTAGAACTACCAAATATTTATCCAACACATTGATATTGTTAAAAGACCCAAAAATGTCAGATATTTAGAACATTTTTTTCAAAGATTGTACCAGACTTGAATAGTGATACTGACATATAATATAAATAACAAGGGTGAACAATAATCTCTGGGTCCTATTGTCACAAAATATAGTGTAAAATTGGATCCCCATAAATGGAGAAGCAATAATAAAACAATGTAATAATAGCAATAATGATGTAAAAAGAAGGAGAAAATCCATTAATGGTGTTCAATAAATGATACTAACAATTGTAGTAGTGTAAAAAAACACTGGGTCACAGATCAAAATGTCATGTGGCGACAGAAAAAATATATAATATGACAACCTGGGTATATAACACTTGCAGTCCATACATATATGTTAGCAAAGTTTGAGATGTTCTAGGACTGAACCATGTTGAAAAACCAATAAAGTCCCATAAATCATAACATTATGTATAGTGTATATAACAAAAGAGCCACCTTAGCTCTACAGAAATGTGATGAAATCACTGACTAATGTCACATATATCATCCAACCACCTGAAGATGGTAGTCCCTATATGGTGATCCTGTTGGGCCTCTAAAAAAATTATATTATCATAAATAGGTATATATCGAGTGACAATGTTTATATCAAAATTGTTGCACCTGGAGTTAAACAAAAAACAGAGTTGGCTAATTTCTTCCCTAAACTTAACCACACCTGTATAAAGTTTACGGAGTAGACATCCTATATTGGGCCATTGCTTGATAATAGAAACGTGCTATAATAAAACACACTTGTGTATGAGTAAAATGTCCCTCAAACAAAGTTTCTACATCAATATATTCCCTGCATGCACATGGTATGCTAGACAGTCTTGTTCCAATAACTAGCGAAACACATTAGGACCCAATATCATAATGTTCGAAAACACTATATATTTCCCCAATTAGCAGAGAAAAAACATATACAGGTTTGGTCCACTAACGCCAGTGTATGAGGATCAATGTTCAAAAATACATAAGTATTAAATGCCAAATTACTGTATATCAGAAAAATATTGCCCAAAAAAATATTTTAGTCCCAATTAAATGGTATGAAAAACCATCCCACCCTGTTCAACACTAAAGAATGTCATTCATGTTCACCATATCAAGTTCTTAATATCTATGCTGTTATACAGTTCCAAAATGATCATTGACCAGTATTAATGATGACAAAAAGTCGATAAACTTGCTATTTGTTATATTTCAGTTGCGAACCACAGCGTATAAAACAAGTGACCCAATATACCTGAGTGATTAGATAATACACCATGAAGACTCTGATATATAAATGCGAGTAATATGTCCCTCAAACAAAGTTCCTACATAAATATATTCCCTGCATGCACATGGTATGCTAGAGAGTCTTGTTCTAATATCTAGCAAAAAACATTAGGATCCAATATCTTAATTGTTCGAAAACACTGTATATTTCCCCAATTAGCAGAGAAAAAACATACATACAGGCTTGGTCTGCTAACGCCAAATGTATGAGGAACAATGTTCAAAAATACATAAGTATTAAATGCCAAATCACTGTACATCAGAAAAATATTGTCCAAAACAATATATTTTAGTCAAAAGTAATGGTATGAAAAACCGTCCCACGCTGTTCAACACTAAAGAATGTCATTCATGTTCACCATATCAAGTTCTTAACGTCTATGCTGTTATATAGTTCCAAAATGACCATCGACTGGTATTAATGATGACCAAATGAGTCGATAAACTTGATGTTTGTTATATTTCAGTCGCAAACTACAGCGTATAAAACAAATAACCAAATGTACCTGAGTGATTAAATAATACACCACGAAGACTTTGTAAATGCAACCTCGCGTTGATGTAATTCCTTTAAGCACAAACCCAAATCAATCATATATATATATGGTCAACATGAAAAACACTCAAACATGTTGAAAGTTGTCTCACAATCTTCCAAGTAGCGTAATCCACAAGCTTGTAGGCCCTGACACAAAATAACACCACTTTAGTCATCGTAGCCTCGATCCTAAAAAACATAGGATATCAGCAACGCAAAAAAATTACAAGAACGTCTGTTACTCCAAAAAATATGAAAACCCTGACGATAATCCAACATAGAATGTGTTGGATAATTATGTAGTCCATGACACCATCAGGAGAGGATTCCTCTGTGTGCAGATAATGGCGGGTCAACTGCTGGTCCCACAGCACAGCCCAAGACCAAGGACAAAACCAATTGCTGTGCGCGTGGGTGATGCACGGCCGGAAAGTACCACAAACAAACACAGTTGGCCAGCAATTCACAGTTGTACAAAATTTAACCAGCCAAAAACAGATGGTGGAAATTCAGACTTTAATTCCAAAAATAACAAACCGGTTTCGGCATCAGCATGCCTTCTTCAGTGTAAGAGTAACAAACATATAAAGTATAATTAAATAAACAAATTTATACTCAAAGATAACCAATGAGCATTGGTAAAAAACCTAAGCTCATGAATAATACATGAATGTTTTAAATTAAATATAAAAGACAAAATGCAAAGGACCAAAGCTATAATCCTGACCTCTAATAAATTATAATAAACAGTTAGTGTAATACATTTACTGTTAACAAACTAACCCCAGCCCCACCCCCTGACAAAAGAGAAACAATTCTTTACATATTCATTTATTTAAAAAAATACAGTCCACTCGTGTGCTGCTATGTATTAAAAAGTAAAATAAAAATCAATGGCTTACAAAAGAGAAGACAATATCTGCACTGATAATTTGGCTTAAAATAGTTTACCAAAAAATTACCCTACTTTTAATAGTGATTTTGAATTAAACTGAAAAAATATATATAGAACACATTGCCTTTGATTTGATTAACATCAATTAATGACTTTTTTGTTTCTGAGTTTTAATAAATAAGTGCAGGGTCACATATTTCTTGTATTTTTGTTCATTCAGTTTCTTTGGTAACTTGGGTGTTGGCGAACACTGGTATGTTACCCAAAACATCATGGTGTGTCACCTTTGACACTTGTGTCATAGGTTCACCCTCACTGGACTAAAAACTACCAAATGTGCAGCATAACAGCAGTGAAATTTCAAATTTGCATACATTGCAAAATACTTTTTTTTCCCACTGCATATCGAAATGTATTCCAAATTTGACTATGTAAGCAGTGCGTGTGTAGAGGGCAAACAACTTATGGTATAGTGCAGTGATCTGTAGAAAAATTTCCTCCAAGTAACTATTAGCAATGCTCTGTCTGCATCAAATCAGACTCCCCTCCTTCCACTTTAATAGCTACACCATTACCTTCCAATAGTCTAGAGTCAGGATGCAAATGAGGTGTGAAATCATTAGCATTCATGAAAACCAATAAAATCACTTGGTGCAGGAGATGTTAGCATGATGTAGGTAGCTACATGATTGCACACACACACACCCTAAGACTGTTGGGCACTGGCAGAACAATAACAAGTGTTAGCTGCTAATGACTTGCAACTGTTTATGATTGCTCTGACAGCAGCATGCAATACTGAAGTGACTGTCCTCTCGCTGAAGTGCTTGTATCATGCAATATATCTGTACAATAAAAAGGTCTACGTATCTTGAGAGCTATGAGAACAACATTAACAAAATTGACATCCTTTTTAGTAAGAGAACACTGTCCATCCTCTGCTTAAAATCTGCCTGAAATGTTTATCAGCTATATTCCACGTTGAAACAAAGATTTGAATAACAGCCATAACATTGCATTTCTATAGATAAGCTGGGAGTAGGGGGAGATGTTCAGATAAGAAGTAGCTAATGATTTTTGGCAACATGACAAATGGTTTGGACAGTTATTACTGTAAATTATTGATCAATATGACATTGATCTAGACATGTTGAAGCCAATGAGAAAGTAACATTTTCTAGTCCTGTGTTGTTGGCAAAGAGGGATAAAAAAACACAACTGAGTGTGTGTTGTTATTCCACTGAGTTAAGGATTCAATTCCAGATAGGGTATTGTCTGACAGAGTTAATGCATATTTTCTGAGCATATGATCAGGTTGTATCACATACAGACCTAGGAAACTTTACAATCCTGCCTTTTCATATTTATTAACCTATATGTGTTAGTACTGACAAATGTCTATTACTTTTTTTTAGCTTTTTTTGTGTTCCCCAATTGTGCACATTTTGGCAGAGTTCACTGTTGACTAGCAGCATTTCAAGGCAGTGAACTAGAGTCCCCTGTCCAAAGTACACACTGAGAAATGTAACTGGTCTTGCCATCAGTACAGGATTACACATTTGCATATGTGCACTTTACAATGGCAGTCTGAACAGCAGTAAAATGAAATTCTTGTGTTGAATATAAATTGTCACATTGTTATTTTGCCTGTGAAATGTCATCACTGCTTAGCAGAGCACAGACATGACTCAGTCGAAAGAAAATGAATGATTTCATTTCTGTAATCTGCATTACAGTAAACATGATTGGCACTAGTGTGCAGCATTTCTGATGAGTATTTTGTCGACCTGCTTCTGTGGCAGAAGCTGTAAATGCAATGACTCTGGCACCTTAACGTATTTTTTTCTGTGGTTCAAATTGATACAGTGTGAAGGGACTACAGAAATTATTAATCCAGATGTAGGCATCACTGTCATCATAACTTTATATGTTTTTTACTGCTGTTTTTTCTTTGCACTTGTTGGCTTCTGAGCATCACACAATCTAGCTTACCTACTTAAGGAAAAAGTGAAAAATGTTATTTGGGCAGCTTTTTATAGAGCAAACAGGCTTAGTGGCAATGTGCAGCTGTCAGCACTCTGGACAGCACTTAGTGGAGAATATACATACATTAACCTGTTCTAGTGGTGCAAGGTATAAATGTGGTGTCTTTCCAAACATCACGCAGGAGATCCAGGGTTCAAATCCAAATAACCCCTTTTTCAAAATGTAAAACTCATCAATGCACACACACACACACACACATATATATATATATATACATATATATATATATATATATATATATATATATATATATATATATATATATATATATATGGATCTACTTCATATGATCGACAGTTCATATGATCGACAACATTTTCAGTGAGACCAAAACACCTAAAACTCAAAGCACCGACAACTCATTTGGTCGAAACTCATAACATCGACACATGGCATTCAAAGCATTATGCCCTTTCTCCACTGTAGCGCATACCCTGGAGTTAGAATAAATGGATAGGGGGTGGGGGTGTAGCTCCCCATATTATTTAGATAAATATTGTCATCTTTGTTATAACTATCCACATGTATCTGTGAAATATACTATGCCCCCCGCACCCCCATCTATCTATTTATTCTAACTCCAGGGTCACACTACAGTGGGGAAAGGGCATAATGCTTTGAATGACATGTATCGATATTATGAGTTTCTACCAAATGAGTTGTCGGTGTTTTGAGCTATAGGTGTTTTGGTCTCTCTGAAAATGTTGTCGATCATATGAACTGTCGATCATATGAAGTAGACTCATATATATATATATATATATATATATATATATATATATACATAAACAAACTATACAACAGAAGGAAGAAACTGTTGCAGACAAGAGGAAAATCCCAGGATGCAAAAAACTGCCTCATCAGCCTCAGTAAGAAGTTAAGATCCCTCATAAAATCCTCAAAAGCTAGTTACGAAAATAAAATTGCCAACGATTCCAAAGACAACCACAAGGCATTTTATAGTTATGTCAAGAATCTAAATGGCAATGCTCAGATCTGCTCTGAGCTACAACAGCATGGCATTAAATATACTGATCCAAAGGATATTGCCAATATCCTGGCAGATCGATTTAGTGCCAACTTCACCCCCCTCTCACCCCCTAAAGGGCCCATCTCAATACCAAAAGATTGCCAAATTCCGATAATCACGGCCACACAGGTAGAAACCGGACTCTCCAAAGCTAAGAATACAGCATCCATGGGACCAGATGACATCCCAGGCTATGTACTACATGAACTACAAAATGAACTGGCACCTCGCCTAAGTGTCATGTTTAACCATAGCCTCACCTAAGGTTTTGTGCCCACTGAGTGGCGCACAGCTACAGTTATCCTGCTCCACAAGGGAGGATCCGCCTTGGATCCCAGGAACTACCGTCCAATCAGTCTGATCTGCAAGGGCATGGAATGCATTATCATGGAACTTATAAACAAAGACATTGGCAACCTTCAAACACTGGACCCCACCCAGTTTGGGTTTGTGAAGGGCCGTTCTTGTCTCCTGAATCTGATTGACTTCTTCAAATCAGTCTCCAGAGCTGTGAACGAGGGTAAGGCGGTTCACACAGCCTATCTGGACCTTGCCAAGGCCTTCGGTACACCACCACCCACTCTGGAATCATAGATAAACTTACTAAGCTGGGCATAAATCCCTACGTCACTTGGTGGGTTGCCAACTGGCTTACTGACAGAACCCAGACTGTAAAAGTAGCCGACTCCAAATCCAGCACCAGACAAGTGACAAGTGCAGTACCTCAGGGTTCAGTCTTGGGACTACTCTTGTTTGGCATCTACTTCTCTGAGGTACAGACCAACACTAAGGGACTCTGGCTGACAAAGTTCACAGATGACTGCAAACTGGATGCCATTATTGAATCCCCAAATGATGTGGATACTCTACAAAAGGGCCTTACAGAAACAGATGCCTGGTGCCAGAGCCATGGGCTCAAGCTTAATGCCAAGAAATGTATAGTTATCCCCTTTGGAAAAAAACATGTACCTAATGAATTACCACATAGGTGGCAGGACACTAAACATCGAAAGTGTGATGAGAGACTTAGGGAAACAGGTGGACAGAGGTCTCACTTTCAATAACCACATCGCCACAACAGTCAGGAAATCCTTCTATGTGGCACACCTAATCACTAAGGGCTTTTCATCCAGGAAAAAAGGATGTTATTGTCCCACTGTACTCATCCCTCATTAGACCCGTTATAGAGTGTTATGCCCCATTTGGTATGTACCTCACAAGACATCTGCAACAGCTGGAAAGGCCACAGAAATACCTCACTAAAAGAATCACAGGTCTAAAGCAGATGCCATATGCTGACTATCTAAAAATACTCCAGCTATACTCTTTGGCATATCGTCTACTCAGATGCGATCTCTGCTTAACATACAAAGCCATGTCAAACCCTGAGCTGTTGGACATGCTCCACTTAAAGAAATCCCAATACCTCAGAGCCACATGCTCCAGGGATCTAAACCTTATCATCACAATGAACAAAACATGCTGGAGGGATAGGTTCCTGACTCAGAGACTCCCCATACTCTGGAAAAGACTGCCCATACATGTCAAGTAGAGCGCCTTATTGGCCCTCTTCAAAAGGAATATATGTTTTAATATATGTATGTGTTGATGAGGTTTACATTCTTTATGGTCTGATGAAGCATTAGTGAAAGCACTTACCGTTTATTAAATATACAATGTATGCACCTTTGAGCTGTGTTTTATTCTGCTGGCATATTGGTTTTGTTCTTTAACTTTTTACAGTGTTTAATTCCAGAAAGTTATGTGCAAAGTCATCCTATTTAACCTTGAAAACACCAGGGATAACAAGCCATGCCAGTTAGGCTGTCAGTGTTGACCATCTGAAGAAGTGTAAATATGTTCAGTGTCATAAATAGCATATCTCACTGCTATGTCTCAAACCTTTGTTGCTGCCAGATACAATTTCTTCCTCCTTGCTTACAAGTGCTTATTTAGGCTTCCCATCTTGCAAATGCAGTCAGCATGGTTGTACATGTTTGCAAACTAACTGTTAAATGCAAGATGGGAATTTAGTACTAATTCATTCTTAAAGTTGCTGCTTAACTTCTGCAGGCATGGCTGGTGTGAGAGATAATTTTGCTAAATTTAGAGCACATAAGTGGGGTGTGGAAGAGTCCAGGATTTTTGTGACACTCCTCATGATGCAATATAGCCATAGGCTACTGCAGGGCGACTACATGGGTTTCGTAGAAGACTGAGACTTGGGACAGAGTATCCAAGGCTTTCTCCAGTGCAACTGGCATCCCACATACCGGAGATAATTGCAATCACCACTATAGTGACCTGAAATATCACAAGAAGGACCTCCTTAGCTGATGGCGGGATGAATTTAGGATTGCTGACATTCCACATGTGTGTACATATACTGTCCTACCTGTATCAAATGATAAAGAATACAGTACCCAGGCAAGATTGTTATTCAATATGCTTTCATGTTTGTTCTTATCTTCTTCTGTTTCATACAGCTGCCAAAGATGCCAATATTGACATTGAACCATAAGTTGCACCAAGAGAGGTTAACTTACCTGAGAGAGCCACTCAGTACATATGCATCAGGTCTTAATGTAAACCTAATAACTATTGTACTTGTTTACAGTATGGAAATACTGTAATAAATGTAATAAATAGTGGCATTTATGATATCATAGCACTGAAGCTGATTAATGGTACAACAGAATAGGACCTTCCCATCATACCTGGATGTGGCAAAGGTGCAAAGAATGAATAATCATAACCTTTCATTGCCTGAAGTTATACAATCGTGATATGCCATGGCTCTATTTTTCCTCTCGCTCTTTTTTGTCTCAGCCTATACCTTGTCTCTCTCACTCTCACTCGCTCTCTCCCTTTTTTTTTTTCTGTGGTGGGGGAATATTTTATATGTCTAAAATCTTTCTGAAGTCATACCTTTCTTCTTATAAAACCTGCAGCAAACAGAGGTAGATCAACCATGGCAGATCACCCTGCCATCCCATCACAGGTGGCAGCACCAACACTCACCACTTTGGGATCCTAACCTGTCAGCATTGCCACCACAACCCGTGCCCTACCTGGTCCATCCACATCAGGTAGTTCTGCCTGGCGGGTCTATGACAATGGATCGAATACACTAAATATCGAACAGCCGGAAAACCGAAAACACTGGTGATAGAAACCCATTTTATGAGATGAAATTTTCCCTTTCTTCACTGTAGTGTGATCTCAGAGTTAGCATATATATTTAGCGTGGGTATGGGGGGCACAGCCTCCCACAAATTGGGTTTCTATTACCTGCATTTTCGATTTTCTGGCCATTCGATATTTAGTGTATTCGATTCATTGTCATAGACCCTTGCCTGGCAGCTGGTGCACTGGCACCCTGTGGGAGTTGTATTAGTGGAGGTGATGATTTGTCACCCACTAAGAACTGACAGAGCTTGCGGAGGGTGTTATTAAAAGGGGGCTTGGAGCCCAAATTAGTCATGACAAAAAGATGCTTCATCACATTGTAAAGATGATGCCATACTGAGTACTGACACAAGAAACTGAGACAACAGACAATATTGACAGTTCTGAGGGTGAGGACTAGATTCTGACTGTTATCAGGCTTGATGTGTGTGCACCTCCTATGCCTCCTACCTATCTCTAATCATGTTTTCCCAAACCTTTTGTGTCCATAGCCATCCTTGTCTGTCTTGGTTGTCCTGTATGGCAGCATCTGCTTCCTCACTTAACCTTCCTACTTGACCTCACATTTCTAAACACCTCCCCCAACATTCCTCTCTCTCTCTTGAAAATTTGAAAGAAAAAAAAAGTAAAAAAGGGGTAACTGTCCTACAAAAAATACATACATAAATAAATAAATAAATACAAATAATAAATAATGACCCATGCATAACTCTACTTCACCAATGTGGCTTGATATACTTGATCAGATACAATTTGCTATGCAACATTATCCTGTTGTTGTCACCTACCCTTGGTGTGGTGACAGTCCAAAATCCACAAATTGTGACTACACTTCTACATTAATGTTGTGAAGAAGTGGATAACTATGGTTCTCTTCCACTATCTTTCTTCAAATTCCTGTATTCTATCCCTGTGTCCTCCCCTCTGCTTGCTCCCCCATTTCACTACTTTCCTGTCAAACCCATTTTTACACATTTAATCTGGTTAAAAAATAGAATCACTCACAACACACATGCCCAGCAATGGCCCATAGGAAGGCCTTCACATTTTGTCTACAGTCTTTGCATGGAGTTTGGTATCGCACCCCAATGGTGAGTGACGGTAAATGGCTGTTCATGTACTATGGCAAAACCTGGTCATTTCTCACACTACTCCTGTTATCCTCACACAAAGTTACTTAAGCATGCTGCGCTATCGGAATACAGAGTACAGGCAATACTTTGCAACAGTTACTCAAACAGTTCTTTGACTACTAGATGTAACAAAGTGCAACTTCCTCTGTGCTGTGTTAATATAAATCACTTGTCTGACAATTGCTTTTCCACCATAGCATCAACAGTTCAAATCCAGATGTATGTCACATTATTTCTTATTGAGAAGTCATACTTCCATGATATTATTAATGGCATTCATTTTAATTTTTATCCATTAACAAACTTTCATGAGCAGATTTTGAATATTGTTGCAAAAAAGCATTTGCCAACACATCCGTGCACATAACAATAAAAGATACTTCTATTGGCTACATTGGGTATCGCTGTCCATGTAAATGTGTGACTTTGACATGTGGGAAGTAGGATTTCCTGATGAAATCCAAAGATAATGGTCAAGTTTGTAGACATAATTTTTTTTCTTGACAACAGTTCACATCCAGCAATAGGTGAAACTCATACTACCTGTTTTTATACATGTCTTTCCTGTGAGTAAGTTGCCTATACATCTCTCTAAGCTCCTTCTGTTTTATCGGTTGTACTCTTCAGTATTTGCATGACGTTTGGCAACATGCGATTGCAGTATATCATGGTAAATGGTACTGAATGTGTTATTGCATAATTAAGTGAGTATTTGCCTTAGACCTCATTGTACACTCATGTGACTTGTGATTTCCCTTGAAGCATGTCTATGTGTAGTAGGCATAAACATTATTTCAGTAGCTATTATATAAATAATTTTGCCAGGAAACATATGTATAATAGTTATTCCTAGGTATACTTAAACTCATGATAAAAAGTTAATTTAATAATCACATTCTGACACTCTTTGTAAAATCATCTACATACTGGAATTCAACCCTGCTTCAATTCTGCTTTTTCATTTATCTAAGAGAATTTACACTTTGTGCCACAGTGAAAGGAAGGCTAACAGGTAGATTTTCTCCACTAAGAACTGTTCAGAATTCTGACAGCTACACACCACCACTAAGGCTGTTTGTGCTGCAGAAGGCACAACAAATGTACTATTTCACTGTTTCCTTCAGAACGGCACTGTGCTTATTCACAGTGTACCATCACACAAATGGGGAAGACACGCAGAACATTTCATTTCTCAACTGAGCTTTAGAGCTAACATTGAAATGTACAGCAAAACATGCATGGCACATACATAAACATGTGAATATAAAGCCAATCTGTTGCAAATGTAATTAGAATCACTAATTCTAGATTACATAGCTAGAAAGGTAGGGGGTTCCACTCTCCAGCCAGTGTGTGTGTGTGTGTGTGTGTGTGTGTGTGTGTGTGTGTGTGTGTGTGTGTGTGTGTCTATGGAGTTGTGTACATTTGACATTAACTACTGTTGGCCATATTAAAAGAGTAGCCTTGCATTAATCTTACACTGTAGTGTGTGTCTACATCAGTGTTCACTGTCTCTGCAACACAATGCTGATGCCATCCTCTATAAAGTGAACTATCACACTGTATAAGTCAGACTTCTTCAGTGGTGCTTGCTTTATGTACTGTGCTTTCTAGGTTGTATAACTAGATAGGTAGGGGGTTTTAATCTCACAACGATCAACGTGTATGTGTGATTTTGGTTCTATTGTATTACTGTAGATTATTTCAGCAGGTGTGTTCATTTGATTCCAACTGATGAGAAAAATTTACATGGTGAGATCAATCCCACATCCCCTTTTCACTCTGTCCACAAATGCATACTGTCTGCAGCACACTAATTTGGCCATCAAACAAAAATAAAAAATTCCACTCCCTGGAAGCTCTCTTTACCCTAGAGAATGCTGATGTCTGTGCGGGATCTGAGACGTGGTTTAAAGCCTAGGACAGCACACCAACAATGCAAGGTTATAATGCCTTCTACACATTTAGACCAGCTACTTCACAGGCAGGGACAAAAGGTGGAGGTGTCTCTATTTACATCAGAAATAAATATACTTCAAGGCTGGTCAAACAGGAAAATGTACTTGAGCTGCTCCACATTCTAATCAGCATAGGTAAAATCCAATACCATTTCCTTGCAAGCTATATGTCCCCCTCATGTCCCCCTCTATGACCCAGGACCCCATACCATGTATTTAAACTTATTAGAAACACTAACCATTCAACCCAATACCATATTCATTAGTGACTTTAATTACCCCACTATTAACTGGGAATCCTATATGACATCAAACAAACATGCACAGAGATTCCTGGATTTTATAAACACAAACTCCTTGGACCAGATAGTCAATACAGCAACCAGGGGTGCAGCCATAGTGGATCTGGTCCTCACTAATATGGGAGAGTGCTGCACACCCCCTACTGTAATGCCTTCCCTGGTAATGTCAGACCATAAAATGTTCTCCTTTGAAGTAAAAATATAACCTGGACCCCCAGCTAAACCAGGAATATTCAGAAAATATTCTGTAAGCTAACCTCCAGCTATTAAGTGAGAACCTGACAAAATTTCAAGCCCCTATAAACCCTGAGAATACTTCTGTGTATGCAGAACTGTGCACAGGAACCCTTTACAAGCATGTTAATAGCTGCATAGAGGCAGCTGTACCCACTAGGAAGACGTACAGAACTAATTAAAAAAACAAGCCACCCTGGAGGAATCACAAAATCAATCAGATGTATAACAAGAGGAAGAAAATCATGGCAACAGTTAGGAGGTGCAGCACACTACAGGATAAAAGCACTCTCATCAAACTAAACAAACAACTCAGATGACAAATAAAGTCTGTCAAAGCTAAATTTGAGGTAGGTTTGGCCTCCCAGGCCAAGGACAACCACAAAGCATTATTTAGCTATGTCGGCAACCTCAAAAGCAATATACAACTGTGTGCAGAGCTCATTGTAAATGGAGCCACCTATACTGAGCCAGAAGATCTAGCAAACATCCTGGCTGATAAATTCAGCTCCATATTTACTCATCTCTCTCTCCCTCAACCTTCCCTCAGGAAATATCATCAAATATAACTCCCCCTACTTTCACTAGGGAACAGGTCCTTAATGCTCTCTCTGTGATCAAGAACACTTCATCAATGAGTGCAGACAATATCCCACGATGTCTTCTAAATAGTAAGAAACATGAGCTATCAGAGCCTTTGGAATTACTATTTAACTGTAGCCTCCAAACAGGCTTCATTCCTCATGAATGGAGAAAGGCAACAATTATCCCTCTGCACAAAGGTGGGCCATCTACAGATCCTGGAAACTACAGACTCATAAGTCTCACTAGTCTTATATGTAAAGCCATGGAAAGAATTATCATGGATTTGATCAACAGAGATATAGTAAACCTCCTGAAACTGGACCCAACCCAGTTTGGCTTTGTCAAGGGCGGATCATGCCTACTCGGCCTGGTGGACTTCTTTGAGAAGGTCACCAAAGCAATGGATGACTGCAAAATTGTTCATACTGCCTACCTTGACCTGGCCAAGGTATTTGACACAATACCCCACTCAGGCATTTTTGACAAATTCAAGAGGTTAATTACAAACCCGTATGTCACCCAGTGAATATCCAACTGGCTACAGACAGAACTGAGGAAGTTAGATTTGGGGAGTCCACTGCTACAAAGGGGCCAGTCACAAGTGGAGTCCCTCAGAAATCAGTCCTTGGACCGCTCCTTTTTAACATTTACTTCTCAGAAGTCAAGGCCAATGTCAGTGGTCTCTGGCTGACTAAATTTGCGGATGATTGCAAATTAGGAGCTGTCATTGAATCTCATACTGACACAAATGTTCTCCAGGAGGGGCTTACACAGACAAACAATTGGTGTCAGAGCCATTCACTAAAACTAAATGCCAAGGAATGCATAATAGTATCCTTTGGAAAGTCATTCAGCCCTGGTAACTATCATATGAACAACACACCCCTTAGAGATGACCCAGTAGTCAGGGACTTAGAGACACAGATAGATAGTAATCTAGCCTTTGATCATCATGTGTCTACAGTGGTGAGGAAATCATTCTATGTAGCACAACTTATAAACAAAGTTATGGCATCTAAGTCCAAGGAAGTCATTGTTCCACTGTATTCGGCATTCATCAGACCTATCATTGGGTACAATGCCCCCTTTGGTATATACCTAACTGGAACATCCACAGAGGTTCCTCACTAAAAGAATACAGGGTGTAAGTAATATCTCCTTTGCTGACCACCTCAGGCCTTATCCCTATAGTCTGTCTCCTACAGGCTTTTGAGGGGAGATCTATGCCTGGCATACAGGGCATTGTCAGAGCCCACTCTGATGGACCTCCTGCATATCCATAAAACAAACAGTACCAGAATTACCCATTATAAGGACTTAAACCTTGCCTGTTATATAACCAGGACCTGTTAGCGACATAGGTATGTATCCCAGAGACTATCCCGTCTATGGAAGAGGCTCCCCATCTAAGTGAAGTGGAGTTCCTCCCTAACCCAATTCAAGTGCAACTTGGACAATTGGATGGGAAATGGGAAATTCATCCCTGGTTTGGCACCTATGTCTCTAAAGCAAACAGGTAACCTGTAAATGGTTCATCTCCCAGGCCCATGCTTACACTTATCAAGGGTGTCAGAACTTGCCAGAGATGCATGGCTAGGCTTAAAAAGGCCCTTGTAGTCATTAGCCTAGTAAACACCTACGAACCTATGAACCTATGAATCATGTAAATAATGCACTCTCACACCACAAAAGTCAGACCTCTCCTGTGGCTCATGCATATAATACACTTGTGTGCAGATTGTGTCATTTAATAGGTAGGGAGATGAATACAGCAGTGAGAATCTTCTCTCTCTGTGTGTGTGTGTGTGTGTGTGTGTGTGTGTGTGTGTGTGTGTGTGTGTGTGTGTGTGTGTGTGTGTGTGTGTGTGAATGTAAATGGATGCTGGAGTTGTATTACATCTCTTAGTATTGACAACATTCAGAATTCCACATAGCTGTAAAGGTTATTTTTGCACACATTTCTCCTTTGCATGACACAGCTGATGTCATCCTTTCACAGATGTAGTATGGCTCACATACATTCAGACCTCTTCTGTGGCATGAGCATGTAATACACTTGTGTGCAGACTGTGTCAGCTAATAGGTAGGGAGTTTGAATACAGCAGTGAGAATCTTCTGATTGTGTATGTGTGGATGTAAATGGATGAATGTATGCCAGAGTGTGTTGCACCTCTTTGTATTGACAACATTTAGAATTCCACATTGCTGTAGAAGTAATTTTTGTACACACATCTCCTTTGCATGACACAGCTGATGTCATCCTTTCACAGATGCAGTATAGCTTACATGCACTCAGATTTCTTCCATGGCATGTGCATATAATACCCTTATGTGTAGGTTGTTTAAGTACATAGGTAGGGAGTTTGAATGCAGGAATGACTCTCACCTGTGGCTGTGTGTTTTGTCCTCTTACTGTGCAGAACAGGCTGCAAATATCTATATTAGGTATAACTATACAGTGTGCTGTGTAACCACTTTTTAGTGGAAACATGAAGGTAATACACACAGGTGATGTCATCCATTGAAATGTGCAATGTCACAGTTGTCAAATGAATCTGTAGTCGCTCTTGTGTTTCCACAAGCCTTCATTTACCTGTGATGTTAAATATATAGTTAAAATCGCAACATATTGATTACAGTCAATGTACATGTTATTATCAGTGTTGTCACCTACATAAGCTATATTCTGATGCTGATGTTATTTCCTTTTACAAAAATGTTTTCTTCATTTCCTTTGGAAAGGCTGTATTGAGGACTGATGGTGTATCACAGCTGTAGGGAAACACCTCCTCAGGACTGAGGACATAAGACAACATAACGTATGTCATTGTCTAAGTAAGCCAGGTGGTCCAATATGGGATTATATCCACATTGGACATAATTGTTGCTCTACCATCAAAGTGATAACAGCAGGGGGCTACAGGTGTGTTTGGGTATACCTAGCATCAGGCAATGTTATCTGACAAGCAAGATTATTTCTAAGTAATTACAGGGACATATATTCCTTGATTCATACACATGCTGTAATGCTATCACGTGGCCATACATATGAAAATTGACAATACACTTTTGCCATGAAACATTTATTGATTCTACTACAGTGTTGATTTTCTCATTTCTTAGGCAAGTATACCAGACCGGCATTGAGTTATTGTAAGCATTTGTGTCCATAACTATTCTGCATGAAGGACATCCCCCTCCCCCCATTTATACGTTGTACTTATAGGGTTACAGAGGTCTCCTAGATCAACTTTTAAAATAACTTTTTTATGGTTAGATAAAGTACAGCTGATTGGATGACTTCACATAGGTGGAGTTCAATTGTTGTGATAACATTTCCACTGTGACGAATGTGATTAATAGCTGTCCTGTCAATGGGGGTATCAAACAGCTTGCAGGTTCAGTTCTACCATAGGGACTCATTTAGTGTGAATGCACTGTCATCATACAAAAACCATTATATCACGTCAGTGTTATCCCCTGAGATGTTACACAAACTCATGTAGCTTTGGATTTCCTGAAATTACACACTTGTTCTGCCAATGTAATGATATGAGTGCTACCTTGGCACATGCATTGAGTACTGTGGTGAACATGTGTGTGATCCACTTCTTGGGTGGTATGCATCTAGACATACAGAGAAGCCATCCTTGACCATGGAACATTGATATAGGACTGATCACATTTGTGTGCACGAGCATACTCATTTAATTGCCGTAAGTCTGACATGCTGATATGACATTCATTATCAGCTAACCTTTCTTAATAATTCACACATTAATGTCATTTGTTTGTTGCAATACCCATTGCCACCTGCTGTGGCAAATGTTGATGACATACAGCTCTGGGAAGTACATTGTATCATGGTATGGGGTTTGCATCTCTTTTTATCTGTTGGTACAAGAACTGTGTCAGCTTGCACAAGGGTACTATGTATGTCATACTCTGCTCCTACATTTGTAATACTACACACACCTACATATGGGATGTATAACTACTATAATATTGAAGTGAATAATTCCCTTCAAGATTGATCCTCCTCGTACATTTGTTTCACTTTCTGTGTTGACATTGATGGCATAGGTGCAATTCCTGCAAAGGGTGATTGTGATTTCTGAGCCATTCCTATTTTCCAACATGTTATATGGACATACTGCATGCTGTGCAGATGTCCCATTATGTATGTGCAATCCTGAAAACTGTCATTTCAAGTCAGCATGTGAGTGATATTCATATATCATGTAATTTCCCTTTGTTACAATGTGATTTTGTGTAACTGTCACATCCTATAATATCATGTTTGCTTTCATTTGCTCAGGAATAGTGATCACCATTATTTATTCTCTCATACATACTGTGAAATGTTATTATTACAAAGTTGTCTTTTGACATAAGCACCTTCACATCAATTATCTAGACTTAGAATATTTACCCTCCCTTTGATATCTTTCTGTATACATCTCTTTGATTTCTGTACACATTGTCTACAGTACATTTTTCCTGTCTGGTGATTTATGTATTGTTGTTGCCCTTGCCAGTTCACAACACCTCTTACTTATTTTTCTATTAATATGTTTCATTTTTGTGCACAGCACACTTAGTATACTTCAACTGCCTGTGTACAGCATGCATTATTTCTCTTATGTAGCTCTCTATGCTGTCTCGGTGAGCACGCGTAACAGGTTTGCTCACCAATGAACCTGTTTATCTACTGTGTATGCTCATGCTGCTTAACACAGTTTCCTTGCCACCAACACTGTTGCTGGCCATGGAAATGTGCTTGTGTTCATGTTAATGTGATAAGTGATGAGCAGGATGTATATGCAATTAGCATCGCTGCTTATCCCGCTAACAAATAAACATCGCGTAGGCTTTGTGCGAGGCCTACACGATTGTTTTTGCAGCTCATGACAAGTCTTGATTCTAATGCAATTATGGAAATAGACCCCATTCCTAAGTCAAAGTATGACTGAAATTTGTGAAATTAGTAGTGTTTCAATCTTTGAAGTTAGCCAACGTGCTCTTCGCAGCACCCACAATGTGCCCAGAAATTACTCCTTCTGCAACTCATATGGAGTTACATGTATCAGTAGCATGTCTAAATACATCTATCTATTCACAGCCCCCTTTTCCCCATTTTTTCACATGGTAATGGGGTGTCACTTAATTATGATTGTAATTTTTTTTTTTATGACACCTATTGTTCCTACGACTATGGGAATTGTCTGGGTATCCTTCATCCACATCGCCCTCATTTCAACCTGTAAATCCTTATAATGACTTTGTGTCTCTCTGTATGTAAGACACTGTAATCATTAGGTGCAATAATTTCAGAGATCATTACTACTTTTGTCTCGTTTTCATGAACTACCAACTCTGGTTTTCACACATCTATTTTTGAACTGTTGGTGATGTGTGATTCCATCAGATATAAACTTCATAATTTTCTATAAAGCTTTGTGGCTCATGTTTCCAGTGCCTCTCAGCTACTTCTACATTATAATGTTTGCACAATCCCCAGTGCAACAGTCTTGCCACATTATTATGCCTTTCAGTATACAGTCCTTCTGCCATTAGTATATCATAACCAGCATCAAGGTGCGATTATTTCTAATTCTGTTCTACAAAACCTACACTTGTCTGTTTCTCCCACGTGTTCATTGGACTTTCTAAATCAATGTGTATGTAGTCCACTATCTTGGGCTGCCAATATTAACCTTTCATTGTTTGGTTTGAATTTGCCTCTCCTTAACCATTCCTGCATCAGATCCTGATCAACATGAGGTTGTTCTGGAATTTTCTGTACTTGCAACTATATTTATGCCTTTTCCACATTTCTTGTCTTTTCATCTGATCCTTCTACTTATATTCTTTCTGTTTTTATTTTTCTGGCACATTTAGTTCCTCCATGATTTTTGTCTACTTCTGGTTTGATTTCCATTCCCACCTGACACAGGTATGCTCCTGCATACCTATTGTTTTCTTTATACACATAGGGCAATAACAGGGTTACAGTTCTTTAACCTGTATGCGTGTTCTAACATTATCATGTGTATGTAAAGTTTTCCCTTTGATTACACTCACAGTATACACAACAATGGCAGTGTTGGTCCACACGTCTGCACCACGGGTGTAGAGAGGTATACTCAATGTACTCCTGTGATTAAATATTTTTCTGAGCACATCTCAGAAAATGTATAATGGAAATAGTACATCATTTTTTATAACTATCTAAATGGTTGTATAATCTGCATTTTGGCTTTGTCAAAGGAATGTCATGCTTACTGAATCTGGTTGACTTTTTTGAAAAGGTCACTAAGGCATTGGATGAGGGCAAGAGGTGCTTACGTAGACCTGGCTAAAGCATTTGATACAATACCCCACTTGAGCATTGTCAACAAACTTACAGAAATAGGTATATACCCCTTTATAACATGTGCAATAGTTAGCTGACTAACTGATAGGACCCAGGAGGTTAGAACTGGTGAGGCCACCTCCAAAAAGTAGCTGGTCACCAGTGGAGTCCCACAGGCCTCTGTGCTAGGCCCACTACTCTTTGGCATCTATGTTTCAGATGTGAAAGCCAATGTCAAAGGCAGCTGGCTAACTATGTTTGTAGATGATTGCAAACTGGAACAGTCAATGAATCCTCCCATGATGAGAGCACCCTTCATGAATGTCTAACACAGATAAAGGCTTGGTGACAAAACCTTGGCTTAAAACTCAATATGAAGAAATGCATTATAGTTGTTTTGTGAAGTCTTGCAACCCCATTACCATGTCATCAACAAAACACCTCTAAAAGTTGATTCACTAGTCAGGGATCTGGGGAACTCATATAGATAGTAACCTAGCCTTTGACAACGTGCCCAAGATAGTAAGAAAATGTTTCTATGTTGCTCAACTTATAAGCAAAAACATGCTGGTATCTAGGGCAAGAGAGGTGATCATACCACTGTATTTGTCTCTCATCAGACTCATCACAGAGTATAATGTCCCCCTCACTAAGTACTTGAGTAGACACATGCACCAGCTGGAATGTCCAGAAAGGTTCCTTACAAAAAGAATACAGGGAGTAAACACAATGTGCTCTGCTGATCACTTCAAAGCCCTGTCTCATTACTTGGTATCATTCAGACATCTGAGACGTGATCTTTCCATGGCTTGCAAGGCATTCCTGGACCTTGTTTTGATTAACCTTTTGCACATCCACAAAACAAACAGCATTAGAAATACTAGATAAAAAAACCTAAACTTTGCTTGTGACATAAATAGGACATGTTTGAGAGACAGGTATGTTTCTCAGAGAATTCCCATTCTTTGGAACAGGCTCTCCATCCATTTCAAGCAGAGTTCCTTCCTATCCCTTTTTAAGTGTAACTTGAACCAATGGATGGGTAAATGGAAATCCACCCCTGGTCAGGTGCTTATGTCTGTGATTGACAATAAATCACTCCTATATAAATCAAATTTGTGGGTCACATTTGGGATGCATGGCTAGGCTTATATGAGCCCTAGTGGTCGTTAGCCTAGAATACACCTATAACCCTACATTCCTATACTCCTCATGCTTTCCTAAGACAATTGTACCAACAATATACCTTTTTTATGGCTACAAGTGCCAAAAATTGACAAGTGCATAGAGCAGTCATTTGACAGATGAGTACATTTTTAGATGTTAGGTGTCAGATAGGGGCAACACCATAATGGTTGTTACAACATGTACCTTTCTGGATACATAACTAAGGTGTACTACTTGTAGTATATGCAACACCTGCACTGTATCTGTTTTTTTTTTCTGACAACATAATTTTATATATATCACATTTTCGGTCTTTGCTACACTGTGGCTGTGTCTCTCCCACTTCCTTTTGTCAACATTTCCTTTTTATGCAGATATGCCCCTTCTGCAGTTATTTGTAAGTTTAATTAATAGCATTTTCACACTAATCTGCAGATATAGGAGTACACATACCGCATTATGCTCCCCCTGTCTCTAAATTATAAACTTCAAGTTGCCTTGCCTTGTATTGAGCCATCTGAATGTGCTTATTTATAACCTGTTATTTGTATGGTGTGCTTGAACCTATCTGTTCCTCAAAATTGCTGCTGGCTGGTGGTCTGGCAATGAACAGTGGCCATACCACTCAACTGTATAGATTTTCGCAGAATGTCCATATTTTTGTCTCATATTTTTGGAGTGTTCCTCCTAAAATCTGTACCTTTCTGGCAAATAGATGAGAATTGTAAGCCATTAAATAATGACAGACATTTGAGTTTAAGACACCACATCCTTCAGAAAATGCATGCTAACGCAAAACCTATTATTCTATCAACTTTCTAAGTTTGTAAGAGCAATATGTAAAATATGTCCCTATTTGTCTCATCACTTTAGGCTTTGTCCAGATCTTGTGCTCTAACAGGTTGAGAGGTCTGAGTCAGTGGCTGCTTAATGTATAGGGCTGCTTAGTAGTTTGGATATTCAATGGGCACTGCTGCTCAGCACTCTTGCATAAGTGTTATCATGTAGTCTTAGCACGATGAGTACACGTTTGTAAATGAATCCCAGGATCAATGTGTATTAGATGAATTTTTTTAGATATTTCCTGATAAGAAGAAAAGTAGCTTAGATAAAAAAAGTAATACAATCTCTCTCTCTCTCTCTCTCTATATATATATATATATATATATATATATATATATATATATGTATATGTGCTTAAGGTTCATACACTGTTGATATGTATATAGAGGGGTCTACTTTGAAGCATCTAAAACCCATAACATTTAATTTCATAACAGTGAGACCAGAACATCTAAAACCCATAACATCGAATTTCATAACATCTAACACTACAAATCACAAGAAAAATAACATCCCCTCCACATATAATGACACCAAACTACCAAACACAGTTTTTACTACGTTTCTTCAGGGGGGGCTGCCCACCTGCACCCCCCACACCCCCCGTAAATTAAATATACCAACTCCAAGATCGCACTACAGTGGAAAAAAGTTAATTTCCTAACCCCGCTGTATCGATCCCCCCCCCCCCTTGCAGAAACGTAGTAAAAGGTGTGTTTGGTAGTTTGGTGCCATTATATGTGCAGGGGGGTGTTATTTTCATGTGATTTGTACTGTTAGATGTTATGAAATTCAATGTTATAGGTTTTAGATGTTCTGGTCTCAATGTTATGAAATTAGATGTTATGGGTTATAAATGTTTTGAAGGGGACCCATATAGAAAGCCATGTGTATTTTTGTCTCTCTCTCTGTCTATGCACACACACACACACACACACACACACACACACACACACACACACACACACACAAACACACACACACACACACACACACATAGACACACACACACATATATATATAGATAGATATAGATATACCTGTGTGCGTGCATGTGTTGCTAGATAACCATAACCATACAATTCACCCATTCTATTGCTGCAGTTGCTTTCTTATGACATCTAGGCAGTTATTCACTTTAATTCCTATCCTGTTTGACTTTTGACAAATACTGCATTTCTGCGAACATTCATCTGTGGCATAATATTATGCTCTATTTCTATGTGCTACTCCATTATTAAGCTCTATAAGCCTACAAGCAGAAACACAGCTAGGTCCTCTAACCTCTGGTATCATTCTCTGATCTGGTGTCACTCCACTCTGTTGGGAAGCAACGTTTCTGCAATCTGACTCTACTTTTAAACTGTAGCAAACAGCTTGCTTTATTTGTAACAAATGGCTTGCTAACATTTCTACTACACACAAAGCACTAAACTGCCACTGTACTACTAAAGACCAGTATTGAAATGTATTTATTTACAGGTATTCAGAAACGAATAATGGTACTGTTATACACTATTTATCATTGTGCATCTCTTAATTGTACTTCCTAATACCTTGCTCCTGGGGCTCCTTTCGCATCATCCTAGCTATTTTACAGCCTGTAAATATATCAGCATTGTCCAGCTGAATATCATTGATATAGGTTTGCTAATTAGCTGAGATTTGTTTGCAGCTGTGTAACTAACTTTTACAATTGTGATTTCATTTAACCATTTCTAGATCTCAAAAGCCAAGCACCCCCCAGTTATTAGGATAAGTACCTTCATTTTGCACGTCCCAGATTGGAATTCATGCACAACTAGCACATAGTGAAAGCACTATTTACCGGCCTTACAAAGAGAGCAGGGAGTTAAAGACAATGTATCATACATGTCTTCTAAGGTATAAGCTGCCCTGTAATGTGAACAAGTAACTATTAGCACTGTGCACCTATCCAGTTCTGCATCATATTGAAATGTCAGCACTCAAAAGGCAAACGGCTGACAGAAAAAAAGACCAAAAATGCAGGAGAAGCGTGAATATCAAACATTGCTCTTCTTATAAAAGCTTTTTTATTTGGGGGGGGGGTAGCCTGCACTCTCAATTTGGGGAGCAAATCCTCCACACCACACACACTTTTTATACCAACTCCAAGATCACCATACCTCAGAGAAGAGAGATTTTGAGAAATGGCCATATCTGACTTACTATATGTCCATTGTCTATCCATCAATTGTCTTTCAGCTTTTTCCCAGTAAGGGGTTGCCACAGAGGAACTCCAGTGCACTAATGATTGGCAGTAGATTTTTACAAAACGCTGAGGTGCCAGCTCGACACCCAACCTTCAATGAAGGCACGCCCATTTACGCACGCATGTCTTTTGAACACTACCCAACCATGGGGAGGGCATGCAGACTCCACATAGAAGGCACTCCCAAGCCACGCTGAGAATCGAACAGGAGAACCTCTTGCTGTGAGGTAACAATGCTACCGCCATACCACTGCGACAGACATCTGACTTAATGAATGGCTGAATATTCAGAATTACATATATCTGACTTAATATATGTAAGTCTGGATAGTCAGCCATTCATTCTCAGCATTACAGGACTTCCCATTGCAGGATCTGGCATTTCAAACAGTTACTGTCCAGTTCTCTTTTATGAACCCTGTATATATGAATTTGAAAAATGGATATTGGATTTCTTGTTTTAAATTCAAATGTCATCAATTTTGACCAGTAGGTATTATAAGTTAACAATAAGCACACATACATCAGGAAAAAGAAAATATATGCAAGTAGTTAGCTAACATTTAATTAAAAGAAAGAATCCTTCCTCAGACCTCACTAGTAATGACATGAACACTCAAACTGCTCTTTCAATTTTCATTTGTAATCATATACATAAACGTAATGGCACTCATCTTTCTCATTCTCATATCAATCCTTGTAAAACAGGTCAACATATTAATTACTGAAATTGTCAAGACGTCCTTAGACATCCCTCAAAATAGGGCACCATCAACATGGTGCCCGACCTCACCATTTAAGACTCATTGCCCTATAGGACTCGAAGCAATATAGCAGTATATACGTCCTGTCGTTTAAGGCCTATACTATGAACAGCATACTATAAATATGTGTGTATCTGATTACGTTGTGCTGAAGACATAGTACATTTATGAATATATAAACATTTTTGTTTAGCTTAATGACCCAGATAAATAAGTAAGTGATAAGGAATGTATGGTAGTGTAAAGCAATAGCCATGAAATGCACGACTTACAATAATAAGTGAAAGACTGAATGTGTTTCCTCTTCCTATTAATTCAATCATAAGTCTTCACTTGACTGTGCAATCATATACTTAGTACAGGAAGGAGAATATAAAATATAATTTCTCTTTAGGAATAACTTAGAACTGAGGCATAGTCACCCAGCACAGATGAAACAGTAACTCTTTAGGTATAATCAGCAGGTACAGGTGTGTTAAACACTAAGAAACATCACTGTTTGGTATGAGATGTTATGATCCCGATGTAAAGACTGTATCAAAACTGAATATACTACTTAAACTGGCCTTCTTGTGTGCATCATCACTTTTAACCAGAAACTTAATGGTAATGCCTGAAAATTAATTGTTTTGCTTCACAAATAAAATCATGGCAGAAAAGTAGTCTATGAGGTCCAGACCAAAAAACTTACATAAAGAGACAATAAAATAAACAGAATAATTAATTCAATTATTAAATTATTCAAGGTCTTTAAGTAACACTGATCATTTGCTATATGGTAGATCCATGTCATCACCTTATACATACAAAATAATATTAAAAAAACATGTGAGATATCTGTTTACATAGTAAATGTTTTACATCTGGGAACTTAAACACTTGTCTCCTTTAACAAATAATCACAGCCTACTGTCAGCATTTGTTGTTAATTATAGTGTTACTTTTTTTTCCCCTCATAATTACATTTCTAATTGCCTGTACTCACTACGACAACACTACCACTCAAAGAGGAAACATTAGCTGATTGCTAACACTTTTCTCTAATTAAATGCAGTCTGATGAAGGCCGTTCATTATCACATCCTGTAAGTGCTGTCTGTTTATAAAAGCCATTCTTTGAAAGATTCTAAGTATACAGAACCCTTCCATTTTTCTTCCATAAACACAAATGTTAGCTAGCGTGGTGACTCCAGTGTTTTAAACAAAACTAAGCACATCTCAGTACAACTAATAAGTTTTAATCCGATGTCAGTTGACCTCAAAGACATCCATTACCATATTAAACAAAACACAGTAAAGTTACAGTGCAGTTGGCATTATATCAGTTACACATTGCGACTTTCTCTTCTGTTTTTTTTGTTTGTTTTTTTTTCTTCTCAAGAATGAGAATCCCTGCATGCAGGCTCCAACTTTATTGTTTATTCTTCTAGTAGTCAAAAGAAATATGATGAGAAGAACAATCTAATTAAGATTATCTCATGTTTCTTCTCTGGTATTATATTTCACTTTGAATAACTTTTCAGATATGCAGTAATCCCTATTGCCCCAGGATGGCAATAAACATGCACATGCATTGAACAGAAACAATAATTACAAACCACACACTTGACTGGAGAAAGGCCACACATGCATGCATTGTGCCAAACACACTGAATTATGGGTCAAAGCAGTGCCAAATCTGACATTCAGTGTCAATCATAGACCAAATCAATGTCAAGCAATAGATATTCAGATGCACAACTTGAGCATAATTTGAAAGGAAACAAAACTGAATGGGCCAAAAAGCAATGCATGCAGTCTCTGTAAACTGCACAACCAAAACGGATGGTTGAAGAGATCTGCAATAAGCCATCAACAGTTACTTGACTGCATTTAGCTAACACCAACAGCTGAAGGGTATCTACAACTTGTGTAACCTTATTAGGTTGTGGCTCCCAACCTCCTACCCTACATCATGGGGTGGTCCGCCAAGAGAGGGCCAAGCTGTCCGAACCTGTACCCCACACATGCCAGGCCCACTCTCTTGTAATTTAGCCTTCAAAATCTGCCCTTCCTCCTACACATCATCCCATCCTGCCAGTACATCTGCCACCCTTTTGATTCCCTTTTTAAAGTTAGTCACAAATAACAAGTTTCTGAATGTGGCAAGTGAATTCTATCATTTCTGTGGAGTACCACTGAGTAGATATTACTATTAGTGTGGTGCACCACTCCCCCATAATTATATTACTTGCTGCCTGATGAGTCTGTTAGGCATACATTTAACAACCTAGTGCTGTGATGTGTTTTGCTCCCCACCAGGTTGCTTTTGTGATTATATCTGACTGTACAAGCGTTACAGTTGGCCATTTCCATCTAATCTGCCCCACCCGTTACCTAATTTCCTTTTAAGAGATATCATTGGATTACTCATGACATCATTCCTCCTATATGTAATAGAAATATATTTGTGTGTGTTAGTGATTCGGCATATTCTGTCAGAGCTGCCATTTTAAGACTCACTGACCTATAGAACAGAAGCAGTATAGCAGTATATATGTCCTGTCATCTGAGACAGATGTCATGAAACAGAATGCTATGGCTACAAGCAGCTGCTTATGCTGTGTTTAAAGCATATAGCATGTATGAATGTAGTCACTTTTTGGTTTAGTTCTGTCACCTAAATAAATACTAGATAAAGATGATGTGTGGGAGGGTGGCCTAATTGTTAAGGTGTTTGCCTTACAAACACAGGGTGCAGGGTTTGAGTCTCACAAGGGATACTTGGCTAGGTTTAAAATGGCTCCCAAGGGCAGTTAGCTTAGTATTAATCTATAAACCTATGAACATGGTAGTGTAAATCAACCACCATGGATTCCTCTACTTCCCAGCCAATGAACCTGAATTTCTTCTTTCTTGAAACCCAGGTCTCCCCTCCCTCTAGTTTTTCCCAGTTTGCTGTCCATGAGATATATGAACGATTGCCTAGGATCCACACTTTATGGGCTGCTTCTTGATACATGCAAAAGAGAACACAGATGTGTGCCTTTATGAGCTGGCATTTCTATACATTTGTGATCGCCACTAACCTAGATGCATCATTTCAAGTTCTGATGCCCTATTTATGTGACTTAGCCCTCATTCTAAATGAATGTACTGTTAGTTTGCTACTCTTCAAACCTAGCTTCCCTATGACTTCTTGTAGGACTGTCCTGAATTATTAACTAGATAATCGGGGGTCTGTCTCAGTGACACTAAAATCAAGCATCACCACTTAACTGCATACCCTGAAACTTTCAAATCCATCCCATTATATCCCACCCTGTATCCTCTTTGACCTTAAGCCTCTGCCATACTGCTTTCCCTGACTGATCTGTCTTGCTCTCTCTGATATGGATCAATGCTCTTTCAGACTCTAATTAAACATCCCTGGGCTATAACTCCAGTGGGGAGATGCTGCAGTTACTATTTTGCACTCTATCAGGTATCTGGGAATCACCATAGAACACTATTAAGTATACATTTTAAAATAGTCATAGTTCATATACTTCTCTCAAAACTACCCAGTGACATGAAAACATGCTCATCCTGCTTGTGCCATGTCCTGCCACCTTCAAGCTCCCAAGTACCATCTAAGTGCTACCACACGTCTCTGCAGTGCAACTTTAGTAGTTGTGATACTTTTCCTGGCCATTGTACTTGGCAACCTTCATTTGCCTTTGGTCTATATCACTTAACCAAAATACATATTCACTGTAAACATATTTATCAAACTCTAAACATCAAAATAAATTTCAGCAAACCTCAGACTTTTTTCCAGGGTTAGGAACCACTTGCTGTAGTGATGCCTAGAGCTTCCTAGCCCTGGGAAAAAGTCTGAGGTTTGCAGTCATGAATTTCAGTGTTTAGAGTTCAATGAATACGTATTCAACAAATACATAATTTGATTAAGTGATATAGACCCTTTGCCCTCACTTCCACAAAATGGACAATACAGTTCTTATACCATGCTTTTGTACTTGGGTGCAGTGCTTTTCTGTCATACTCCAGATCAACTTTACATCATGTCCCAAAGGTGCTGCTCAATCCTGCAAGGCTCCCAATCTGCAGCTGGAGCCAGTTGTCTGAATCGAGCCCACTGCAAACCAGAGTGTGAGTAAGAAATGTCATTCTCCTTTATTTGCATATGCTGTGCTCTGATCTCCTTTATTTGCATATGCTGTGCTCTGATCTCCTTTATTTGCATATGCTGTGCTCTGATCTCCTTTATTTTCATATGCTGTGCTCTGATCTCCTTTATGTGCATATGCTGTGCTCTGATCTCCTTTATTTGCATATGCTGTGCTCTGATCTCCTTTATTTGCATATGCTGTGCTCTGATCTCCTTTATTTGCATATGCTGTGCTCTGATCTCCTTTATTTGCATATGCTGTGCTCTGATCTCCTTTATTTGCATATGCTGTCCTCTGATCTCCATTATTTGCATATGCTGTGCTCTGATCTCCTTTATTTGCATATGCTGTGCTCTGAGAGTATTGCCGTGCAGCATGCACATCGGTACAAACTGCATCATTAGTCTCCCAATATTCCCTATCTCATCTAAGTGATTGAAGGCTGGCTCCGCCCATGTTATCAGTCATGAATAAAACATATTTAACATACAGCAGCTCAGCCCAAATGTGCACCACCACAACTAGTGCAAAGAACTCCAGTTCCATAATGGACGGATCCCCTTTCCTGTTTTACTTATCTTGCAGCCACTGTTTTGCAAAACATTTGTCCTTCAGGTATTCCCCAAACCTGAAGCCTCCTGCTGCATGTGTGAACAACTGATTCTTTTTGTTAGTTGTCCTTTCTTGCCAGAACAACACCCCATTAAACTCTCTCAAGAACATCTGCATTATACCCACACCAGTCTGCTTTCCCACCATGATTCTCGCCATATAGTGTAGTTTTGTACATCCTCCTTTGCTGCCAGCATCCACTTGAATGACCTCTATATGGGAATAAAGCTGTATGCAAAGTTCAAAAGCCCCATCAGGCTCTGAAATTGCTTGACTGTCACCTTTGTTGCTGCCCTCACTGTCTGTCTGTATCTGCTAGTTTAATAATTATATCCTGTAGTAATCATAATTTCCCTGCCACCATATCTACATAAGTGTCCAGAAAAGCTAAACATGTTGTTGTTTCCTCAGCCTTATCATCTGGCAAGTGCACCCAAAACTCCCTAGTAAATTTTTTTAATTTTTTACAATCATGGCTCACAAAACTGCAGTGTTTCAGCCCTATAAACAAAAAGTCTTCTAAATAATGTCTACCTTTCCACCCAACAAATCCCTGCCCTATCACCCATCTCATAAATGAACTAAATTTCAAAAATTGTACAAGTCAGTTCATCTATCATTGACATGCAGTATTCAGTATAGTATTACCCACCCAGTTTGAAACCAAACAGCTCCTGATTCTTTTCACTAATGGGCAGCAAAGAAAATGTGGCCTCAATATGTGTCTTACCCTTGAGAGTCCCTTTTCCTTGCATAACTATGAGCTCACGATTCTGTCAAATGATATATATGTATATAGATATATATATAGATGTATATAGATATATATAGATGTATATAGATGTATATGTATGTATATATATGTATATAGATATATATATAGATGTATATATATGTATATAGATGTATATATATGTATATATATGTATATAGATGTATATAGATGTATATATATGCATATAGATATAGATTATATATATGTATATAGATGTATATAGATGTATATAGATGTATATATATGTATATAGATATAGATTATATATATGTATATAGATGTATATGTATGTATATGTATGTATATGTATGTATATAGATGTATATAGATGTATATAGATGTATATATATGTATATAGATGTATATGTATGTATATAGATGTATATGTATGTATATATATGTATATAGATATATATATAGATGTATATATATGTATATATATGTATATAGATGTATATAGATGTATATATATGCATATAGATATAGATTATATATATGTATATAGATGTATATAGATGTATATAGATGTATATATATGTATATAGATATAGATTATATATATGTATATAGATGTATATAGATGTATATAGATGTATATAGATGTATATGTATGTATATAGATGTATATATATGTATATATATGTATATATATATATATATATATATATATATATATAGATGTATATGTATGTATATGTATGTATATAGATGTATATAGATGTATATAGATGTATATATATGTATATAGATATAGATTATATATATGTATATAGATGTATATAGATGTATATAGATGTATATATATGTATATAGATATAGATTATATATATGTATATAGATGTATATAGATGTATATAGATGTATATAGATGTATATGTATGTATATATATATATATATATATGCTACTGAGGTGCCTTTTTGCAGCAGACTACTACTGACCAAGGCCTCTTCATTAAAGAAAGATGATGAATGAGTGTAAATTCTGCTGTCTTTTTTTGGTGCCAAACCAAAGGGAGGTGCACTCAGATTCACAAAGGGTGGTCTCTGAAGGGGCTTTTAACCATTCTCAAACATAATTCCTTGTTCACAAGCAGCAAAAAAAAAAAAAAAAAAAAAAAAAAAGACACTTCTTTCTTCAGCTACAGAGCTCTATGATCTAAACTCCAGCAGGAAACTGTATAATATAAAAGATGCATTGAAAAAGATCCTGTGACTCGAAAGCTTTGCTTTCCTACCATTAAAGTGTGTGAACATTGAGCTACTGGTCTTATTTTTATATAATTCCTTGTTCACCTTTTCTCGCAGTATGTCTGGCCATTCCCAAGCAGATTTCAAGATTTTTGCCAGAAATGCATACACTCTTCCCTATAAATGGGATTGCAAACCCTCTTTAAATCTCCTTTCCAGCAATGCTGCTTCTACCCTTTTATGTGGGTTCACCTGGAGCCAAGGCACAATTTTCTACTGAAATGGGTGTATGCCTTCTTAGGTGTTCACACTCTAGCCATCCCCCTGATGATTGGCTCTCATTTTCATAATTCAATAAAGGTATGCCCAAATGTCCATTGCCAAGGATGGATTACTCTCTGTCATGACAATAGTACATATTATAAAACCTACTAGCCAGTTCTCCCATGTCCTTCTAATCAATGGCCTTTGCCTAACTTCTGGGTCTTTGACCTCCCTTTTGCAGTCCCTTTCCTCCTCTTCAGCTTTTTTTGGCTATTCAATAGGCAGACTAACTTCACAAATTCTCAATTTGCTATCTGCTGCCTAACCTTCTCAGAAAGGTGTATCGACAGGGGTTCATTTATGGATTAGTATGCAAGATAGCATGCTTGGGTGTCTTTATGTCTTCCTCTTCCCGTTGAGTTAGTCTCCATTCCTTCTGGATCACATTCTCAGTCTACAGCAAAAGGGTCTACTGCTGGGCCTCCCATTCCAAGAGATGTTAATGTAGTTATGAACTGATCTAATTTTTCCTCAGTTCCATTCAGTTTTCTCTCCTACTCCTAACTGGTTCTTTACAGGATTCTGTCTTCCATGGTTTCCTGTGCCCCATAATAGTTCGCTGGACTCCCCTGTGTCATCCTCCCCATAACTCTTACTGTTACCCATGGCAGCCTGTTCCTCACTCATTCTCTTGCCCTTGTCTTTTCTTATTCCTTTTACTTCTAGTCCTACTGCCATCTCCTTTGTATATGATTTCACATTCCCTAATTTCCTCAGTGACAGAATTATTCACTGACCCTCTCACCTGCCATGATCTTGTTGTCCCAAAACCTTGCATGTGCTTTCCTCTGTCACTTTCCTCCATCTTGGCTGAACTTCAGTTGTTTCCGATGCCACCGGCTCTGTTATCATTGCTGTAGCTGGCTTTGTTGTGTTTGTCTTCCTTGCTGATAGCTCTTTCATTAGACAAATCCTGTCCAACCACAGTCTCCCCTTCAAACTAAGTAATTCATCAGTTATGATACTGTGTGACCAACTTGTGAAGTAACATAGTAGCATATCAGCCACCCTAATTCCATATTATTTTATGTATCTGTCAAAAGTCACATTTCTTCCAGACAAGATTACTAGTAAACATAACTTCTAGATACTAGTCAGCAACAATACATCTTCCAAGTTCCTCAGACATTATCTTCCTAATCAATACACAAATTCTTGTGTGGGAACATCTACCCCAATCCAAGGCCCCCAACTTCAGCTACCCCTGCTAAAAATCTAAACCTTAAAAATATTCTTCTAGCAACCCTAAACACACACAGTATCTGTAACAAAACCACAGAATTTTATGCTTGGTTAACTCAATATACCCCAGATATCCTATTAATCACTAAAAATTGGCAAAGCTCCCCCTATCCATGCCACTGAAATAACACCTCCTGGCTATAATATACTTAGAAAAAGCAGAACCTACAAAAAGGTAGTGTGGTAGCCTTAATCTATCCCAACATAATCACAATCTCTCCTTTCCCTAAAGAAATACCAACTTTTAACAATGCTGAAATTCTATTTGGAGCCCTACGAATTAACAAAACCAAACAAATATGTATTCTTGGATTATATATACCCCTCCCCCGGACAAAACATACAAACTATGGAAGATATCCTCTCCTCTCCTGGAAATCTGGTAACATCAGTAATAAGACTATAATTATGGGAGATATCGATATAAACTGGCTTGATCAGTCACAGCTTGAAGTTATGGGAAAAAGTAGTATAAGCTAGGTTAAGAAGGGAGGTGATGATTAGTGATCAGCAGTATGGTTTCAAGCCAGGAAAGAGCACTACAGATGCAATGTTTGCTCTGAGAAAGCATATGACAGGGTGCCTAGAGAAGAGTTGTGGTATTGTATGAGGAAGTCGGGAGTGGCAGAGAAGTATGTAAGAGTGGTACAGGATATGTACAAGGGTAGTGTGACAGTGGTAAGGACTGCAGTGGGAGTGATAGATCCGTTTAAGGTGGAGGTGGGATTACATTAAGGATCAGCTCTGAGTCCTTTCTTATTTGCAGTGGTGATGGACAGGTTGACAGATGAGATCAGACAGGAGGCCCCGTGGACTATGATGTTTGCAGATGACATTGTGATCTGTAGTGAGAGTAGGAATCAGGTTGAGGAGACTCTGGAGAGGTGAAGATATGCTCTAGAGAGCAGAGGAATGAAGGTCAGCAGGGCTAAGACAGAATATATGTGTGTAAATGAGAGGGAAGGTAGAGGAATGGTGAGGATGCAGGGAGTAGAGTTGGTAAAGGTGGACGAGTTTAAGTACTTAGGATCAACAGTTCAGAGTAATGGTGAATGTGGAAGAGAGGTGAAGAAGAGAGTACAGGCAGGGTGTAATGGGTGGAGAGGAGTATCAGGAGTGATTTGTGACAGACAGGTACCAGTAAGAGTGAAAAGGAAGGTCTACAAGAGGGTAGTGAGACCAGCTATGTTATATGGATTGGAGACAGTGGCATTGACAAAAAGGCAGGAGTCAGAGCTGGATGAGGCAAAGTTAAAGATGTTAAGATTTGCACTCGGTGTGACTAGGATGGATAGGATTAGGAATCAGTATATTAGAGGGTCAGCTCATGTTGGACAGTTTGGAGACAAAGCAAGAAAGACGAGATTGCGTTGGTTTGGACATGTGCTGAGGAGGGATGATGGTTATATTGGGGAAAAGATGCTAAGGATGGAGCTGCCAGGTAAGAGGAAAAGAGGAAGTCCTAAGATAAGGTTTATGGACGTGGTGGGAGAGGACATGCAGGCGGTTGGTGTGACAGAGCAAGATGCAGAGGATAGGAAGAAATGGAAAGAGATGACCCGCTGTGGCGACCCCTAATGGGAAAAGCCGAAAGATGATGATGATCAATATATACTGGCATGAACTAATGATTGACTCTCCTATTAATAGCATAAACCTTTATGGTTATACCCAGCTCATTACCAATGCCACCCGTATGCATAACAGTACTACCATAGGTACAATTCTTGACAGGATAAGTGTGTCTAATCCTGATAATTACTCTGCTCCCTAACTCTACCCAATACTCTTAGTGACCACCTACCCATATTCATAAATAGATCTAGACCACAAATTACAAAACCCACACATAACAGAACTACCAAAACTATTACAAACTTTGACCAGCAAAATTTTAACGAAATCCTAAAACACACTATATGGTACCCGATTAAAACCCTGCCACTAGAAGATGCCCTTGAATACTTCAACAAAGTATTTCTAAATACCCTCAATAGCTTAACCCCCCTCTGCACCAAACGAATAAGAACTAACCATGCTCCCTGGCTAAAATTAAATACCAAACAACATCTACAAGATACAGATAAAGCATGGAAGAAATGGCACAATAACAAATCTGATGCTCACTTAATTTAATATAAACAGCTATGAAATAAAGCAAAACAACAATTGAACTTATACAAAAAAAAAAACACTTTTGCAATCAATTAGCAAACCACAAAAACAGCCCAAAACAATTTTGGAAACATCTCAAACATGTTTACCACAGGCTCCAAACAAACCCTATTCCCATACCCTGACAGATCCTCCTCAGAAATAGCCAACCTGTTTAACTCTCATTTTATAGATAGCATAAGCAAACTGTTAACACATTTCACTGTTGCAACCACCTCAAGCTCCATCTCTGATCCCTATCCACCCTTATCACATGACTCCCACACAAACAAAAAGAACTCTTCACCTCCTCAACAAACTAGTACTACATCTACTATCCCTTTTTCTCTTAAACCTGCCCCTACCTCTCTCATTCAAAAACTACTTCAAAAACTAAAACCATGCTCCCTGTCATCTGAACCCCTCCTGAATACTTAAAACTTGCTGCAGAAGCCATAGCATTATCTGTCAGCATCCTTATAAATGGCTCCATAGCAGAAACCAATGTCCCTAACCTTTGGAAAAAATCTATCATCACCCCTTTACATAAAGGGGGCAACTCCATTGAGCTATCCAATTATCAACCAATCTCCATTCTCTCTCCACTTTCCAAACTCCTGGAAAAATGCTTACATAAGCAACTGCAGCACCACCTCATCCAAAATAAATTAATTACCCCTACCCAGCATGGTTTCACCCATCACACAGCACCACAACTGCCCTAATCTCCTTAGTGGACACTGCATCACAATCCATTGACTCTGGTAATATCACCTCTGTCTTACTACTAGACTCATCAAAGGCATTTAACACAATGTCCCACAACAAACCTTTTCACCAGCTATCCAATGTAGGCTGCACCCCACCTTCCCTCTAGTGGTTTGTAAGTTACCTATCAAACTGCCAACAATGTGTCAAATGGCAAAATAAACTATTCTAGTATCAAAACAACAAAACTGGGTTACCACAAGGATCCATACTTGGACCCTTCCTCTTCAATGTTTTCACCAACAACCTTCACACCTCATCACCCCTTAGCTCCATTATCCAAAAACGCAGATGACACTTACGTAATTTCCTCCTCAAATAACAAATAATATCTCTAACACCTAACCCCAGCTACCTTCACCTCAACAGAGACATGGCAGAGAGAAGCCCAGCTACTCCTAAATCCTAAAAAAATAAAACTCCTGCTTTTCTCATCAAAACCAATCTCATCTGACTTTAAAATATTCTCACAGGATAATACAGAAATTGAAACAGTTCCCACAGCTAAGTTACTAGGCATTACCATAGACAACAGACTAACTTTCAGGCACCACATCTGCAATAGCATTAAAAAGACACACATCAGACTAGCAACAGTCTATAGACAAAAAGCTTTCTTGGATAATTCCACCAGAAAATCCCTTGCCAACACCTACTTGCTTACCTCTGTTTTATATGCCATCCCCTTATATACCAGTTTACAAACCACTCTTAAAAACAAGCTCCAGTCCTGCTACCATAAAACTGGCAAATTTGCCACAGGTTACTCTTGCCATTCCCACCACTGCCTAGCTCTGAAAGAACTAAACTGGCTCGAACTCACGCACAATCTAAGCTCAGTACAGCTGCCTTCTCCACATAAAATTATATATACACCTGATAGCTGCCCAGCCCTCAAATCTGTCCTGCATATCTACAAGAGCCCCCCACTCTGAAAACAAACAACTCTTAACCGTCTACATTACAAACAAAAGAGCTGGACAGTGCCTATACTCTTATGCCACCGTCAAGCTTTGGAACTCTCTGCCAACAGAGATTATTACAATCGAGAGCCTTAACTTCAAACACACCCTAAAATAGCATGTTCTTTGTAATTCGACCTGCCCCTGCTCTTTCCCTAACAAGTGAACTCCTTTCACTCGCTAGGGGCTCACCTTTTGATCACTAACACATGAATGTTATCCGCTAACCATTAACATATTGGACTAAGAGACATTACATCCTACACTACCATTCTTCTAAGCATCTACTTGCCACTAATATCCTGACCCGCTTACTGACCCATAGTCTTTTCCTAATCCTACTGTAAAAAAAAAAATTTTTTCATATCACCTATCTAGTACATGTTTTATTATTGAAACTACCGCTCTGTAATTTTTTTAGCTTTCATCATTGTATCTACCTCTCTGTACTATTTAGTATGCATTACTTATTAATGTGTGTTTGAATTCTAGCTGCTGTCTTGTTCATGTAAACTGTATTAACTTCCTGTATCATTTGGAGCTTTTCTCCCCTGGCCTCCACTGAAAATGGGCTCATGACCCAGTTGGACTTTCCCGGTAAATAAATGTTAAATAAAAGAGCAATGTTAGTCAACATCCCCTTTCCAGTATTGCACTATTTGCTCCCTTCTCCAGTATCAAACCACTTTAGCTGAGCAGCTGCCTCCATTCACTGTTTTTTTGATTGCTTAAATCCCTAACCAGTTACCCTTCTCATTAACTGTTTACCTTGGCTGAAATGTTAATTTTATGAAACTACCCCTTTGTAACTATCAAGTAGTTCAGTCCTGTAAGCCAGCTATGGCACACCTGCATAGAAATGCACACACACACACACACACACACACACACACACACACACACACATATATATATATATATATATATATATATATATATATATATATATATATTATTTATCTGTCTCTCTCTTCATAAATATATATATGTATATATATATATATATAAATATATATATATATATATATATATATATATATATATATATATATATATATAAAGGTATAAATATAGATATAGAAATAGATATACCTATACTTGCAACCTTTGTGCCATACAACCTCGCATTAAGAAAATGAAGCATGCCTATTTATCTCTGACACAAGACAGCAACAATTACAGTCACCCTTCCCACTTGAAATATTATGCATATTCAGCGACCCACGAGCAGATTAGCGATAAACCTAATAATCTGACATATGTAAGAATCATCTGTCTTTGCTAATAATTCAATGCTGGCCACTCCTCTGCCTAAAGATATTATATACAACACCAACATATCTGCAGCTCACCATCTAAAACCTTATATATTAGCAAGAATATCATTTCCTTTGGGGAATATTTTGTCTCACTTAACATCATTTAAATGGTCCAGCTCACTAGTGCCCCACATCCATGCTGCGTCTGCCAGATAATCTCCTACCCTTCTGGACTTACTCCAGAATTGCTGGGGTCATTCATGGATCCTAAGGGCATCCTGTGGGCTTGGCCATCTTTGCATCCACCTGTGGGGGTTCTTTCATAAACCCTACCCACATCCATTCTCTTCCCTACTTCCCATAATCATGGACTATATATGAGGATAAACCCTGTCTTTGGAGCACATACCCCCATAGGGAATGCCTTCTGCTAAGGGCATGCTCATCCCTCAATGTTGCTCCGTCAGTCTCCTGAGCTGCTTTTCAAACTTGAGTCCACCTGGACCATGGTAAGGGTAATATCCCTCTACTCCACTGCAGTGGCTTCAAGAAAAACATTTCTAAACCTTTAAAATGCTTCCTAACCAATGTAACAAATGACCAATCTGAAATGACTTGTCATAATTATTTTTCTTTAAAATCAATATGCATGGTAGACTTCGGAGAAGGCTTACCTTCCTTCCCTCAGACAAAACAAAAACACTAATTGCATACATACCATATTAAATAGCAACTAAATTATTCATTTTATTATAAATTCTAAATTAGGTTGGCCTACAACACTCTATAAATATTGTTAAAAAAACTTTGAAATCTTAAATCCACATTATGTTTATATAAAATATAAAAACGTAAATGCTTATGCAGTACATAAATAAAACAAAATTTCTTTTTATTTATTTATTGCCATAACCTGTCAACCAGCAATGCAATAATAAAAACTAAAAAACTAAACTAAACTAATTATATTATATAATATAATGATGTTTGTATAATAAATAAATAATAATAATATATAATATAAATAAATATAAAAAAATCAAAAAAAAAAAAAATAAAATCAAAAAATATAATAAAATAATCATGTCCGTGTCAGTATGTGTATGTCTGTTAGAATTATATGTTAAAATAAACAAAACCATGTGTGCCTTTATATCACTCTTTCATATGTTATTATGCAGCATTACATAAAAACAAAAAAAATAATAATATAATATATACACTACACACTCGCCCCAGAAACAAAAGCGTTATCTCTTCATAGCTAGTTTTTTTAATTATTTTGTTTGAAATATAGATTATTAAAATAGATTAGTTATAAACCTGGAAATGTATCTTGTCTTCCATAAAATAGTCTCTATTTTTTCTTCTTTTTTTTCTATCTGGGGAGTTGGGATCTGCCTCTTTTTGGCATTAAACAATTAAAGAGAAATTAAACAGTGGTCTTATGCTGCATAATAATGCTCCATAATATGTTATGCTTATCCTTCTGGATACTATTTACAAATGCTATCTTATTCTCTTATGCGGTATTAATCGTCTATAGAAAGCTGGGCATTCTTACAGCATTCATACAGCTCGCAAGATAGACCACTGCTTTGGAGACCACTGCTTCAATTTATTATTCAAATTAGGCCAAAATGGATTTTACAAAACTCCCTTTTACAAAAAAATTTACAATAATTACAAAAGTCATGCCTTAGATGCCTTAAACCAATAGGGTTTTTATGTTTTTCTGTTTTCCAATTTTTACTTTTTTTTCTCTCAGGGCTTTTTTGTGAATGACCCAACAATTGTTTTAGATGCCTTTCTTCTGCCTATCTTCCACTAATTCTGCTAGATCTTTCTAAAAGAATATAATGAAAAACAGAAAATGTGAAAAAAAAATACACACCACACAAGGTTGCAGTCTCTCTTCTCTTCTCTCCCCCTCCTCAATGGTCTGATCATAAACACTGCCCCCTCTCCTGCCTCCTCAAAATAATAAAAAAAGCCAAGATTTCAAACAAAATATAAAGTTTCCAGTTTCACTCAGTGATCAGTGAGTCCTCTATTTAAAACTTTTATTTATTTAGCTCAAATTAATACACTGCAACTGTCAATCTACATCCCTAGAGATCATCGTCCCTTACCTTTTTCTTGCCTGCTACTTTTTTGATGGTAAGGTGACAACTTTTAAACTGGAAAAATTGAAAACTGTTAGAATAGTGGTACTAAAATGGAGAAAACTGTTTCTAGGTGAATCTTATTTTTTTTATGTCAAATATGTTGTTGAATAACAATTTGTTTTCCCATTGTGCCATAACACAATTTGCAAATCGCCCCCCCCACACCACCCCATTGCGACTCCAGAGGATTGTCTATAAATTTCATTGTTGAAAAAAAAAAAATTATATTTTAGTACCAGCTCTAAATAATAACATATAATATAATATTCTGCCAGTTGTTGTGGGATGACCGTATATAGGTCTTTTCACATCCCGGTCATGAAAATTAAGTCAGGATCAAAGGGTATTTTATTTTGTTATCCAAAAAAAACCCCATGAATCAAATCTGGATTTCTTTTCTTTTCTCAATATTCAAAGACTATCAACATACTTGGCACAGGTCTAAAGGGGGTCATAGACTGACTTGTGAATTTTAGGGGCCCCAAAGAAAGATGGCATTCTAGGTGCTCCTACATTCAAATAGGTGGAGTGTGTCTATATAAATAGACCGTTGTTCAGTAGTGATATTAAGAGTATGCTTACTTTTGTTTTTTTACTAGCAGACAAAGAAACCTTAGGTCTAACATGCTTCTTGTTGGACCTCAGGTTTCTCTGTTGATGATACTGACCTTGTCCAAAAACCCTGATTATGTTCAGGGCCTGATTGTCCAGCCATACTAGCACTGTGTTGTTGTTTGTTGTTGTTGTTGTTTAGAACCATTGCCAAATGCTGTGCTGTTATGTGTTGTGTATGATTATCCAGGAAGGGATGTAAAAATTAATGTTACTGCCATATTAAGCATAATATAAGAGACACTGTTTTAATTTTTAATTTTAAAAAGCAAAAGGGCAGATCCCAACTTCCAGCAGGCAGGCAGATCCTACTAAAGAAGAACTTTTATTTATGGCAAATAAGGACGGGGTCTAGGACAGGCATCCAGGTTTAATCGAATCTATTTAACTATTAAAAAACTTCTAGCTATGAAGAGATAACGCTTTGTTTCTGAAGGCTGGCTTTGCTTGTTATTATATTTATATTTATATTTATATTTTTTATGCGTAATTAATGCTGGTAAATGCTGGTAGTTATAAAAGTTGATTCCGTGAGAGTGATTATTTGTGTATTTTAAAGTATTCTAAATTAGATGCAATATACTGTGTAATTTGACATGATTTATTTTTATTATTTTTATTTTTTTATTTTTTTGATTATTTTTTTTTTATTTTTTATTTTTATATTATTATTTATTACTTATGATGACATGATCATTATAATGATTAATAATTATCAATATGCATGGTAGCTTTATAAAATACAGCCATCTTTCTGAGTTTTTTATTTTAAATAAGGCTTTCAGCTAATAACCAACCACTATTCTTTAGTAATAATTACCATCCACCCTACCCTTTGCTTGCTTTTGCATGTTTAATACAATCCAAACCAGAAAAACCTTCCACATTGTGTTTTTAACCAAACAGGCCTATATATCTACTAATGTCCCCATGTCTTCAGGGGAAGAAGAAGTCATAAGGAAGTGAAAACCACATCAAACAACAAGAAAATTATCCCAGAGCCTCTTAAATGTTAAATAGGTGCTAATAGTTTGCAATTACATGAATGTTCTGCAACTGTCAGGACTGAACCCAAGTGACTGAGTTTAATCACTAACTGCAATACTTACTGATGCTACTAGGAAGAGACTTCAATGGATACGAATCTATAACTTTTCTAGGGATGTTCTCACATCCAAGACACTAGCAAGGTAAGCCACAAAAGCTCTCATATAAACTAATGCTTCTAGGCTATATGAAGTTGACAGCAGTTCCGCCACACACCATCCTTATTAATTTATCTCTATATATAGATAAATAGGTAAATATACAAAAATATTTACAGATATCGATATAGGTATGGATAGATATAGACATAGATGGGCTACCTACACATGGCATGACACCTGACACCTACATATCTAAATAAATAACTTAAGAGCAAAAGTACAAACTGTAAAAACTTTGATTAACTCAATAAACTCAATAAAAACGTAGGTAAAACTAAACACAAATAATATGCACTTTCATCTACATTAATTTAAACTTCCTCAGATAAATATCTTACCTAAATTCCATTCCTGTTATTTAAAACTACACTGTTTAACACAATCAAATGACAACCAAGACCCCCATGATGTCACCTACGCTCTGACTTGTATCAGCACCACTAGCCAATAGTTATTCGAGACTATGAACTCACCCTTTAACATAACATTTCTTACAAAATGTATAATAAATGTTAAATAAGTGTTAAAATTCCATTCCATTATGCTGCATAAGTTTTCTTTCCAGATATTTCAATTTTAAAATGCAGCTAATAGACATCTGATCATTTAATCCTGGCCAATTTAAAGCATTTATTCTTAGCTGCCAACAGAGTTCCAGTCTTTCTAGGTGCAATGTCCATGGGCCGGCCCCATTAGATGAAATTAACTCCTGTAATACAAAGAATTTAAAACCATGATCCGTATGATCCCACAAGTGCTTAGAGACAGCATTAGAAGTTTTTTTTAACTCCAATGTCATAACTGTGCTCATAAATTCTATCCTGTAAACATCTCTCAGTCTTGCCAACACTTCAAATGATGCTCCCACTACAATGTACTTACATAAAGGGCAACAGTCACATTTATACATACCACTTTAATGTTGCTGTTGTTGAAACTTCCTTTTGAGTAAGGATTTCAAGTTGGGCTCATGTTTATAAACTATATGTGGGGTATTGTTAACCAGTCCACTGACCTCCCTGTCATGTGTCAAAATGTCCCAGTTCTTATTAAGAATATTCTTAATATAATAACTGTTAGTAAAGAATGTTTTAATAAATGAGGGCTTATAATGATCCTTTTTCAAAGGTTGTAATTGTTCTGACACTTCATTAGCGAATAAGATGATGCTCCTGTGGTATATTTCCAAGAACTGGGAAAAAAATTTTGTTGTCACACTTGTTGATAATGCCGATCATCAATTTATTGACAAGTCCCACCAGACAACCCCATTTGGGAAACATATGTTTGAGAACACCACACTCATCCCAAACACAACTATCATATGTCACCATCCTTGCAGCCATAACAAACTGGCCTTTCACAACAGCTGTCTTATGCACCTGTGGATGTATGCTGGTGTAGTAGAGAAAGTTGTTGGAATAGGTTTCCTTTCAATAAATCTTAGATGTTAGTCGACCACTGATGCCATCTATTGTGAGTAACTCATCCACGTATGCAATGGAGGTATCCTGTATTTGGTGGGTAAACTGGAGAAATCTGGTGGTATTATTAATGTAATCAAGAAATGATACAATGTTGTCAACTCCTGTGTCCCACAAAATAAAAATATCATCTAGGTTACTAGTATAAAACTTGTATGCCTGATGTGCGTTGACACAAAAATATACATATTTTCCTACTGTACTGTGACAGCATTTGCAAAGAGACCACTGCATGCAGACAGACTTGCAACACCTATCCTCTAAAGGAAGATCTCATTCTCAAAATAAATAAAATAATTTATCAAAACCAACTCCATAAGATTTTCATACACGTTAATATCATCTTGTCAAAGGCCTGTTTCTTGCAGAAAATCACAAAACCATTGTAACCCAATATCTGGGGAATGGAGGAATAAAGATCCTTAACATCCACGGTAACCAGAAGATATGAGCTGTTGAAGGGGATTTTATTTATCTTGCTCAAGAAGCCCCAAGAGTCTCAGCATAAAGGCAGTTCAGACTTCATATATTCTTATTTTTTAATGTCCAAGAATTTTGCTAGGGGTGGATGACAGACCCTCTAGCATCCACTATTGGTCTAAAAGGTGGTTGGTGGATGCTTTTATGAAGTTTGGAGACCCAAAAATTGTCAGAATAACTGGATTATCAACATTCAAAAAGTTTTATTCATCTGTTGAAATCTGTTTATCAATGAATAAATCCATGATTTCCGATCTAATGATCTTATATGCACCATTGAGCTTGTTCTGTGAGGATTTGGTGTAAGAATCCCCATCCAATAAGTCCCTCATCAATTTCAAATAATCCACAGTATACATGATGATAAGCCCCCCCCCCCCCCCCATCAGGCATCATTACTCTGACCTCATGTTTTTTCAGGATACCATTTATAAATTTCCTCTCAATTGGCGACATGTTGTTCATCATATTCATTTTTATATTAAATAATGATTTAGGTCCTTTTCAAGGAAAGTTCCAGATGTCAAGCTCGCAGAATTTCTCAAAACATTTGAGAATTGGGTGAATGGGGGGATCCAGGTGCTAGATATATGTACCGGGTTAAAAACAGAATCACAGTTATGAAACAAGAAGTTCAGGTTCAGGTTCCTGACATATTATTTTAATCGCGTTAACACAGTTGGTAAATCAGTATGCCTAGATGGAATAAATGTCATTCCTTTTGCCAGCAATTTATAGCATTCTTCACTTATTTCCAAGACTTTATAATTAAAACCTTTAAAGTCACCAGTGGTATTGTGTTGAATGTTCACCCTTAATACGGGTGAACGTGGACATTCCACACCTGCAACTATATATGTTAATGCTGTTAAAACCTCCCCCCGTTTTGGTCTCTCCTCCCCTCTCAATCCAGTTTCCTCTCCATGGGGACTGTGACCTGGTTCTGTTCTGCCACTGATTTATCACATGCTGCGCCTTCAACCTCTCTGATCTCCTGAGAGATAGAAACTCCTTCTCAGCCAAAAAATGGTCCAAATTACCAGTGGCAGTCTGAGCCAAACTACCGGCATTATTATTTGCCCTATGGCAGTTATCATTCTGTGGGTATAGAAAAACTGCCAATGGCCCCAGATCTGGAGGTGGGGGAGGCATATTGTATGCTTTTTTTTTATTGGCATAATCATTTTTATCTCTAAGAAGTTTTTCATTTTCCATTCTCTGATAATGTTAACTTGTTCCACAATGCTTTTAAAAATCTGACAACACACAGACTTGTGTAATTCATAATTAATATCATAAAGAATAGTTTTATTCAGCTGCTTAGTATCCGTTATGATGTCTTCATTGTGCTTATTATTATGTTTGACCTAAAGGTCCATGTACTCACATTAATGTCTATTAAATAGTTCCAACAGATCAAGATGAAGTTTAGAATCCTGAACTTAGCCGGTAGGAAAACGCCACATGCGCAGTCCTTTTAACATGAAGTTAGTCCAAACAGATTCAACGAAGCATGCATTTCAACCTGCAAATTCTTGATTTTCAACAACTTATAATCCAATTCTGCACATCTAAACCAGAGTATGTGGTTCGACTTTGTCAAAATTTTCAGTTTTATGTGGTTAGATTTTGCTACATTTTGTCAAAGTTTTTTGCAGAGGGGCAGAGAGAGAGAGAGAGAGAGAGAGAGATTTGTTTGCAGTTAAAAGCATTCTGTCGAGTCTCTTTGCTCCTTTATCTGTTTAAAAACTTTCATTTTGTGGCTTTCTGTAATGTTTACTGTCTGTAGGCTAATAGCTTTAGTATTGTCCTAGTTCAATTTGCTGGCTCTGGGCCTGTTTGTTTCTACAGTGATTGTTCAAAGCACATGAACAGGCCATCTTGAATTAGCAGAAGCCTTTCTTTACCTTGGCTAGATTGTGTTAATTGGCTGCTGGCTAGTGGGGGCTGGTTCTTTTGTGCTTTTTTAAAAAAAAAATGTTGTTTAAGGTTGTATCTTCTGGTATTTAAGCCCTAACTTTGAGAAGATTTCTGTCTATACACACTGAGCTGATTGGAGGAGCGGCGTTGACTACAACTCTGATCTGAGATATATAAGTATCCTGTTTTTTTGGATTATTTATACTGATTATTGTTTCTAGCAATTTATATATAGCACTTTTTATTGCCTGCTGCATGGTTTTTAGTGTATTTTATTGCTATTAATGAATCTGCATGGATAACTGATTTGTTTGCCATTAAAAGCATTCTGTAGAGTCTCTTTGCTCCTTTATCTGTTTAAAAACTTTAATTTTGTAGTTTTCTGTAGTGTTTACTGTCTGTAGGCTGATAGCTTTAGTATTGGACCCCACCCTGCCTCCCTGTTCGTGTCTTGTTGTTATACTTGGTGGCTTTGCAGTTGCCCGCTCCTACTGTAAATCTGATCTGGGACACTCCTCTCAGGCTAGTGTCATTAGCTCATTCTACCTAATACAGAGAGAAAATCTGAGAAGGCCTTCTGTTTCTCCTTTTTCCCTTTCAAAAAAAAATGCCTGAATCTCCTTGTGTTCTGACTGTGCTTCTTAAAAATTTTGGAAATATAGAGTATATTTTAGAGCATTTATTATAACTGTAATTGCCTTAATATTGCTACAACTCAAGTGCTCTAGGTTGCACTGCATCTGAATTGTGTGTTTTAGCTGCTTTTCTGTATATATAGACTTCTCTGTATATGTAGACTAGCTACTTATTCTGCTGTATTACTGCCTCAAATCATTTTTCAGTTGTGCACTTGCCTTGCTTCATTTAAAAAGTTTTAAATTGCTAATTTTGTAGCGTTTTAATTGCATTTACTGTTTAGGACTACACACTCAAGTGTGTTAGCCTTTTCTGTGTTTATTTACTGTATTATTGCATTGTTTAGCCTGTTTCAACAAAAAAGAATACTATCTTGTTTGCTCGTTTCCCACCTTTCTTAGCCAGTCCATATCCCAGGCTTTGCTTGTCTCAGGGCTTTATTTTCTGTGTTCAGAGCTATCCAGACCTTGTTGTGGTAGAGGGAAGTCCTACTGCTTACCATTGGGGGTGGTGAGCATTGCACTGCCTATCTAATGCTGGAGGAGTGGTTTCCAGCTCTGAAATTGAAATTCTTTTAGCCTTTTTGGGCTGATTTCTATCCCTTTCAACTCTCTGGCTTAAAAACATGTCGTTTGCACATTTTTCGCATCATGCAGCACTGTGAGGCTACAGTTAAACTATTCCAGGTGCCAGAAAGTCTGCTCTTCAAATTTTCCATTAGAACTAGCTGGTTTCTCAGTAGTAGCACTAAAATCTGAACCCCTGTGACTAGCACTTGCCTAGAACCTGCTGGAAAGCACTAGGAAGCCTGAAACTAATACAAGCACTCAACTCTCCTTGTCAATAAGGAGAAATTAATTGTAGGCACAAAACAGCCTATAATTGCAAAGTACCTTGCAAAGGTAAGGGAAACAGCTCTTAAACTTTGCAAAAAAAGAACCTAAACAGGTCAAGGGTCAGCTTCCAGTGATTTCTCCTGTCCACATGGTGAATCTGGGCATACTGGAGCAATGCGGCAACTGCCTCATGTACACAGACAATCCACTCCTCCTACCACCCAACACTACAACTTGCAAGAAATGCACTTACATAGCCAAACTGGAAGCAAAGTTCTCTCCAGCCAAGATTGTGCTAGACAGTCAAGAGGAGAAGGTTAACACCTGCACTACACCTGAAGCAACTCATAGCCGTTCAAAATCCACACCATCAACACCCACACATAGCAACACTAAACCCACATATGCGGAGGCCCTTAACATTAACCTGCCCAAGCAACAAGGACCTCCGAAGCTGAAACGCAAACAAACACCAGTCACAACCAAAGTGACACACAGCTCACAACACTAGTGTGCCACCCAACAACAGCCCCTAAGGCAAGACAATGTACCCAACACTTTAGTCATAGGTGACTCTATAATCAGGCACACTGATGTCCCACTCACCAGGCTGAACAAGGAGAAAATTACAGTCAGCTGCCTGTCAGGTGCCAGGATCCGCCACATAATGCATGCACTCAAGTCACTCCACAACAAGTACAAATACGACTCTGTCATTGTCCATGCTGGAGTGAAGGACTTGAGACGTACCTCCCTGGACTACATGAAAAGAGACATGGAGTAGCTCTTGGATCATGTGGGCCAGGCGGGTATGACCCTAGCCTTGAGTAGCATCCTGCCTTCGCCCAGAATGATACCAGAGTATAAGGACAAAAATGATTGACTTCAACAATTGGCTAAGCTTCTGGTGTCAATCAAAGGGGATCCAGTAGCTGTCTGTCTGGGAAGACATGATCGACAAACCATGATGCTTTGCCAGAGATGGTCTGCACCTGTCACCCGTGGGATTCAGGTTACTGGCTAAAGCTCTTGCCACCCCTATAGTGCCTTTTTTAGGCAAGGTTCAAAGGATAAAACCACCACCATAACAGATACAAGCATGCAAAATCTGAAGGTAATGCTACTCAATGCTAGAAGTCTAAACCTCAAAATGCACTCTCTCGAGGCACTCCTAAAAATGGAGAACATCAATATCTGTGCAGTAACTGAGACCTGGTTCAAGACTCCAGATAGCACCCCTGCAATACCAGACTACAACTCTTACCACACTTTTCGGCCACAAAATCAAGACCAAAACACTAAAGGTGGAGGAGTGTCCATATTCACCAAGGATATTCACACCTCCAGGCTAGTTGCCCAACACAATGCATCTGAAATTCTCCAGGTGCAACTAACACTAGGTAAGACTGCAATCCAAATTGTAGCTTGCTACAGATCCCCCACCATGCCCCAGGATTCTCACTATACCTTTCTAAACATACTGGAAAATATTAAGATACAACCAAACACCCTAATACTGGGTGATTTCAACTACCCTGCCATTAACTGGGAAAAATACTCGGGTACCAACTCCTTTTGCCAATGGTTCTTGGAATTGATACATTTCAACACCCTGGATCAAATAATCCATTGTCCCACCAGGGGCTCCAATATACTAGACCTGGTCATTACCAACATGAGAGATAGATGCTCCACACCAGTGGTCACCCCCCATTGGTCAGGTCTGGCCATAAACAAATCACCTTTGACATCCACATCCCACCCCCAACCCCCAGTAAGGAAACCTCCTTAAAAAACTTCTCCAAAGCCAACTTCATGCTATTGAAGTCAGAAGTGACAAACTTCACAACACCCATGCAGACGGGATCTGAAAGTTTGACTGCAGAATCTTACAGTAAGGCACTGTACGAGCACATCCACTCATGCATGAATTGTGCCATCCCAAATAGAACCAAGATGCTCTTCTCCAAAAAAAGGAAGCCAATCTGGTGGTCCCCTGCTATAAACAAACTATACAACAGAAGGAAGAAACTGTTGCAGAAAAGAGGAAAATCCCAGGATGCAAAAAACTCCCTCACCAGCCTCAGTAAGAAGCTGAGATCCCTTCCAAAGACAACCACAAGGCATTCTATAGTTATGTCAAGAATCTAAATGGCAATGCTCAGATTTGCTCTGAGATACCACAGAATGGCATTAAATATACTGATCCCAAGGATATTGCCAATATCATGGCAGATTGATTTAGTGCCAACTTCACCCCCTTCTTACCCCCTAAATGGCCAATCTCAATACCAAAAGATTGCCAAATTCCAGTAATCATGGCCATACAGGTAGAAACCGCAATCTCCAAAGCTAAGAATACAGCATCCATGGGACCAGATGACATCCCAGGCTGTGTACTACATGAACTACAAAATGAACTGGCACCTCACCTAACTGTCATGTTTAATCATAGCCTCACCTCAGGCTTCGTGACCACTGAATGGCGCACAACTACAGTTATTCCACTCCACAAGGGGGGATCCACCTTGGATCCCGGGAACTACCTTCCCATCAGTCTGACAAGCCTGATCTTTAAGGCCATGGAATGCATTATCATGGAACTTATAAACAAAGACATTGGCAACCTTCAAACACTGGACCCCACCCAGTTTGGGTTTGTGAAGGGCCGATCTTGTCTCCTGAACCTGATTGACTTCTTTGAATCAGTCTCCAGAACTGTGGACGAGAGTAAGGCGGTCCACACAGCCTATCTGGACCTCGTCAAGGCCTTCGACACCTTCCCCCACTCTGGAATCATAGATAAACTTACTAAGCTGGGCATAAATCCCTACATCACTCGATGGGTTGCCAGCTGGCTTACTGACAGAACCTAGACTGTAAAAGTAGCTGACTCCAAATCTAGCTACAGACAAGTGACAATTGGAGTACCTCAGGGTTCAGTCCTGGGACCACTCTTGTTTGGCATCTACTTCTCTGAAGTACAGGTCAACACTAAGGGACTCTGGCTAACAAAGTTTGCAGATGACTGCGAACTGGGAGCCATTATTGAATCACCAAATGATGTGGATATTCTGCAAAAGGGCCTTACAAAATCAGATGCCTGGTGCCAGAGCCATGGGCTCAAGCTTAATGCCAAGAAATGTATAGTTATCCCCTTTGGAAAAAAAACATATACCCATGAATTACCACATAGGTGGCAGTACACTAAACATCGAAAGTGTGATGAGAGGCTTAGGGACACAGGTGGACAGTGGTTTCACTTTTGATAACCACATCGCCACAACAGTCAGGAAATCCTTCTATGTGACACATATCATCACTAAGGGCTTTTCATCCAAAAAAAAAGGAGGACATTGTCCCACTGTACTCATCCCTCATTAGACCGATTATAGAGTATAATGCCCCATTTGGTATGTACCTCACAAGACATCTGCAACAGCTGGAAAGGCCACAGAAATACCTCACTAAAAGAATCACAGGCCTAAAGCAGATGCCATATGCAGACCATCTTAAAAAACTCCAGCTATACTCTGTGGCATATCGTCGACTCAGAGGCCATCTCTGCTTAAAATACAAGACCATGTCAAACCCTGAGCTGTTGGACATGATCCACTTAAGGAAATCCCAATCCCTCAGAGCCACACGCTCCAGGGATCTAAACCTTGACATCACTATGAACAAAACATGCTGGAGGGATAGGTTCCTAACCCAGAGACTCCCCATACTCTGGAATAGACTGCCCATGCATGTCAAGCAGAGCGCCTCATTGACCCTCTTCAAAAGGAACCTTGATGATTGGATGGGAGATAGGAAATTCACCCCGGGGATCATGTCAGTCGCCCTGTTAGACAGGGGTCCAGTGAAGTAAATATTGTGGGAAGAAATATCCAGGGAATTGTTATGGCTAGGCTTGTGTAGGCCCTAGGGCCAATAGCCTAGTACCAACCTATGAACCTATGAACCTATATATATATATATATATATATATATATATATCTCAATATATATATATATATATATATATATATATATATATATATATATATATATATATATATATCTCAATATATATATATATATATATATATATATATATATATATATATATATATATATATATCTATATATATATATATATATATATATATATATATATATATATATATCCCCCAAATCCAAGGATGCACAACAGTGGGGCAAAGGCACAAACCCTTCCATAGTATAACTTCAGGTTTTTCAGTGTTTTGTTTTTAGATATTTTGCTATTTGACTATCGATCACATGCTGGTTTAGATCATCTGTAGGTTACACAAATTATATATATATGTTTGTGTGTGTGTGTGTGTGTGTGTGTGTGTGTGTGTGTGTGTGTGTGTGTGAATACACACACATGTATCTGTATATATAAATTTATATATAGACAGAGAGAGAGAAAGAGAGATATGTGTGACTATATTACACAGTCGTGTCATGCAAAACATGCAGAAACAGAAAATAAACCTGAGCATGCCTCTCCTATCTTCCTTCACAAAGACAGAAGGTCCATGGTGAAAAGAGGAACAAGACCCAATCTAAACCCATAACTGATGCTTTTAATCTCAAAAGCTACTCTCAGATGTTCTAATTGCTAGCAGTATTACAGAGTTTGGCTTTAAAAGAACAGGGCAAGCAAACCACGCTCAACTATATGGATCCTACAATCTCCTATGTTATGCCTCCCCTATATTTTCCCACTTGTTATAAAACTGGACAAAGCTGGAAAGGGAATGGGAGGACAGCCAAGGCCCAAATCAGGTGCAATAGTAAAATAATTGTCTTACAGACTTAAAATGTAGGCAAACACTTGCTCTACTTCCTTGCCAACAGTCTGACCTACTGCAGTTGCAGCAGAATTTTCTTTTTCTAATTTTAAATGCAAAGGCCTTTTACAGCTATGTACGTAGGACCCAAGCATGTGCTGAACTAGTGACTAACGATATCACACACACACTGGTCCCGCAGAGATAGCAAACCTGTTAATGGGCAGATGTGGTGAAATTTCACTCTTTTATCCCCTCCAAACTTATCACAAGCCTTGCCCCCAACTCTCCCACCCCACCCTACATATCTGAGGAGCAGATCATAAAGCCTTATTTTAGGCAAAGACACAACATTTATGGGACCAGATGACATCCCAGGCTGTCATCTAAACAAACTAAAACATGAACTAACATCACCATTTAGTACCCTATTCAACGATAGCATAACCACTGGCTTTGTTCCTGTGGAATGGAGAACAGCAACAGTTATTCCCCTCCACAAAGGTGGCTTAGCAACAGACCCAGGGAATTACTGACCCTTAAGTCTGAGCAGCCTTATCTTTAAAGCCATGGATCATGGACCTCATAGGTTCATCGGTAGGTACTAGGCTATCAGCCCAAAGGCCTAAGTAAGCCTAGCCAACAAGGCTAAAGATATAGGCAACCTCCAAACCCTGGATTCAACTCAATTCAGCTTTTTCAAGGGCAGATCCTGCCTGTTAAACGTGGTGGATTTCTTTGAAAATGTGACTAGGGCTATTAACGAGGGCACATCTGTGCACACAGCATACCTCAACTTGGCAAAGGCCTTTGACACAATCCCACACTCAAGCATTACTGATAAACTTAGCAAACTGAATGGAAATCCCTTTTCTCAAAGATGGGTTGCCAAATTGCTCACAAGCCAGTCACTCACTATCAAAGTGGGTGACTACACATCAATCAGCAAATGTGTCACCAGAGGGGTGCCATAAGGGTCAGTGCTGGACCCCTACTGTTTGGTATATACTTCTCAGAAGTTCAGGCCAAAACTAAGGGGCTGTGGCTGACCAAGCTTGCGGATGACTGCAAACTGGGTCAAATTACTTTTTCACCAAATTAAGCCAGTATATTTCAGGAGTGTCTTACGCAGACCAGTGACTGGTGTCTTAATCACAGTCTCAAACTGAATGCAAAGAAATGAATCATCATTCCCTTTGGTAAAAACAATGTCCCTTCACACTATCAAATTAACAACAATACCCTATGTACCTATGAAGTGGTAAGAGATCTGGGATCACAAGTAGACTGTGACCTTAACTTTGACCACCATGTGTCTACTGTAGTAAGGAAGGATTTTTATGTAGCACACTTGTTTACAAAGGCATCACCTCTAGAGCAGAGGAGGTTATAAGCCCTCTATACTACCATACAAAGCACCTGTAGCAAATGGAGAGAGCTCGGAGGTTTCTAAATAAGAAGGTCAAGGGATCCCAGCACGTACTATACACAGACCGACTAAAGTCACTGTCACTATACTCAGTACCATAAAGACTTCTTAGGGGAGACTTATACTGGCTTGCAGAGCAATCTCTGGCCCAAACCTAATGAATTTGCTGCACATCCATAAATCAAAAGGAACTAGAGCTACCCATTCCAGGGCCATAAATATAGCCTGTGACTTGAATAGGTTGTACTGGAAAGACAAATTTGTCTTCCAGCGACTGCCACATCTTTGTAATAGGCTGCCAGTTCATGTGAAGCAAAGCACCTCTATGACACTGCTCAAAAGGTACCTGGATGAGTGGATGGACATGGGCAGTCATTAATAAATACAGTCCTGGGTATTGACTAGAGTATCTATGGTATTACATTGGGATGAAATGGCTAAGCTTGAAATGGCCTTCAGGCCGATATTCTAGTAACGTCCTATGATCCAATGAACCCTTTAAGCAGCTAAGCACCTAGCAATTTACAGAGCTGTTTACATCAACACCTGTTAAAATGCACTGTAAAAAGGAAAAAAAAAAGAGAAGAAACCACATTGCAAAAGCTACTGCACATCCTAAATGCAAACCAAAAGAAAAAGACAAAGAAATGATGTGCATCTCAACAGATCCCTCCATCCCTACTGGGCCCAAGCCATGGTATATATTTCAGTAAAAGGCTGGGGAAAGAAACAGAGGTCTGAAACTGAAGCCCATAATAGGGTCAGTTTTAAAAATAGCACCCATGTACTGTTAGAAAGTTGCTAAAAAACAGGTTTTGTGTTCTGTCATTATTTAGTGACTTGAACCCTCAATGATTTGCCAGAAAACCACAAACCTTTAGAAGAACAGACCAAATATTTGAGGTAAAATCTGGACATTCTGTGAAACTCTGGACAATTCAGAGGTATACACTGTACTGTAAAAATATAGGCTATTAAACTAAGCACACTGCAGAAAATACCAAACTACCAAGCCAGCCAGCGCAAGAACAGAGTCAAAAAAATAAAGACTGACCAGTACCAGACCAGTAATGAATAATGTTCCTTAGTAGCTGCCCCAGCAAAGGAATATTGCTTGCTCCACATGGCATGTTTTAGGCCTCCTGATTGCTGCTGTAATTAACTGTGTTCTGCTCTGTCCTGCCCTTGTCCATTATAAAAGGGGTTTGTTTTTGCTACTTTTACCATTTTATTCCATCCCCTACCGACCCATCCATCTTTTCATGGCCTTCTTCCCTTCTTCTTCCTATCATTAGCCCATATTGCATAAGGTACCGTAATGCAGTTTTGCATATTAGTCTTTCAGATTGTTTATTATTCAACAGTGACTTCTTTGCAGACAACCTATCTCTAAACTTCGTCTGGGATTTTTACTTTATGGAAGTTGCATGCCCTCCTTGTATCGTTGTTTTTTTAACTAAATCCTTTCCTCCAACTCTTACAGTTAGCTAATCTAACTGGAGGCTTCCCCATCCCTTCTATCTAAGGGTCTAGCTTACTCTCAGACCAGAGACAACTTCCTGATGGGGGGATGGTGATCAACAGTAAAATGATGCCTAATTATCTTATGACTGGGGAACAACATAAGTTGGCATCAGCGGTGGTGTATTCTTCAGAAAGGCTGGGATTTCTGCATATGGTACCCTCTGTTGCCCTGCAGCAGTCCAAAAACATAGTACTCACCTTACAATAAGACATGTACACTTCAGCACATGTACTTACCTCAGCTACAGTGTAAGAACATGCTGCTTGTTGAGTGCTTGTCCCCAACTATTTGTGCCTCCTTTTCACAACATCCAGCTTCTGCTTGGAGTCCATGTTGCACTGGACCAGACTGCCTCTCTACCCCATGATACCTTTGGCTTCTCATGTCAACCTCACTTGAACAGCTCCTCCAGTGGTTCATCCACTACTCAAACCCATGATGTCTGAGTCACAATCAGGGCCTTTATCCTTCTGTGGGTGCACTGGTTTCCTTTTAATTCAAATAACATATGATAGGTGAATTGGCTGTCTTCTACATTGCACATAAATGTGTGTGTTTCTGTTTGTGTGTCTGTGTGTATGTAAGAGCGAACATGTGTATACATATGTAAATGTTTTTAACAGTGTAAGTTACGTCTGTCTTAGCCTGACATTCCATTCAGTATTAGTTTTTGTGTCCCCATGGCTCTAAATAAATCAGGTCACTGAGAATGAATGAACATTATGTCATTATCCTACTGTACATTTATCAGACCAATCACAGAGTACAATGCTCCCTTTGATACATACCTTACCAGGCATATTTAGCAACTAGATCAACCTCAAAGGTTCCTTAGAAAAAGAATACAAAGCATAACAAACCTGCCTTAAGCAGAGCACATTAAAGCCCTTTCCTTCTACTCAGTCTCCTATAGATTGCTGAGGGGTGATCTATGCCTGGCCACAAACCCCACATTTATGAATCTCCTACATATTCATAAGTCAAAGAGTACTAGAAATACAAGGTCTTGGGAATTAAATCTTGTCTGTGAGTTAAACAAAATATGCTACAGAGACAGAAATGTGCCTCAGAGACTGACCCTTCTATGGAGCAGGCTTCCCATCCATGTTTATTACCCAGATTAGCGGAACCTAAACCAGTGGATGGGGAATAGGAAATTTACACCAAGGCTGGTATCCATGTCCATTATGGACAGAGGTAGCTTATAAATGCCTGGCCCTCAATGTGCAGTTCAGATACTGTACATCATTATACTTTTGGCAAAACTTGGCTAGGCTTAGAAAAGCCCCCTGGGCCATTAGCCTAGTAACAATCTATGAACCTATGAATAATCTGTGAATCTTCCTTCCCAGCATGTGATTTTCCCCCCTGGCAATATGTCTGGACCTGTGAACCTTTGGCCCATTAAACTGTCGGTTATGGTTTGCAGCACTGATGATACTCTGCTCTGTTTCTCATTAGTGGCTGTTTTATGGTTTGAAGTACTGGTAATACTGTGATGTTTGTCATTAGTATCTGTTATATAGTTTGGAGTACTGGTAATATGATGCACTGTTTCTCATTAGTGTCTGTTTTATGGTTTGGAGTACTGGTAATACTCTGCTCTGTTCCTCATTAGTATCTGTTTTATGGTTTGGAGTACTGGTAATAGGTTCAGAAGTTCATAGGTTCATAGGTAGGTACTAGGCGATCTGCCCAAAGGCATTTATAAGCCTAGCCGGAATGTGTTGGTTTTCTCCGCCCCCTTAGATTAGTTCCCTGTGCATCTGTCCAGCAGAGCCATTGAAGTGATCCCTGGGGTAAACTTTTTGTTTTCCATCCACTCATCAAGGTTTCTCTTGAAGAGGGTTAGCAAGGAGCTCTGCCTAATGTAGATTGGAATTTTGTTCAGAGCAAGGAAGTCGCTGGGACAGGAATCTATCCCTCCAGCATGTCCTATTTATTGTTGTGGTGAGGTTTAGATCCCTGGAGCGTGTGGCTCAAGGGGATATGGAGCATGTCCATCAGTTCTGGGTTGGACATGGCCTTGTATGTCAGGCAGAGATCACCTCTGAGTAGGCGGCATGCAACCGTGTACAACTGGAGTTTCTTCAGTCGAGCTACATAGGGCATCTGTTTGAGGCCAATGATCCTCTTGGTGAGGTACTTCTGTGGTCTTTCCAGTTGTTGCAGGTTTCTTGTAAGGTACATCCCAAATGGGGCACTGTACTCTATGATGGGTCTGATGAGTGATACGTAGAGGGGCCCAATGACCTTTTTCGATCTGGATGCAAACCCTTTTGTGATTAGGTGGGCCACATAAAAGGATTTTCTAAACATTTTGGCAATGTGATTATCAAAGGAGAGGTTACTATTATACTTGGGTCCCCAGATCCCTTATTACATCTTCCGTATTTAGGGGGCTACCACCTATGTGATAGTTTGTAGGTACTTTGTTTTTTCCAAAGGGGATGAATATGCACTTTTTGGCATTTAGCTTGAGGCCATGGTTTTGACACCAGGTATCTGTCTCAGTGAGACCCTTTTGGAGGATATCTGCATCAGCCAGAGAGTCAATTATAGCCCCTAGTTTGCAGAAGTCTGCGAACTTGTTCAGCCATAGTCCTCCTGTGCTTGCCTGTACCTCTGAGAAGTATATGCCAAACAGGAGGGGTCCTAGGACTGAGCCCTGGGAATGCTACTTGTAACCGGTTTAGAGTCAGACCTAGCTCCCACAACTCTTACCATGTGGGTTCTGTCCATGAGCCAGTTGGCAACCCATCTCATGATGTAGAGGTTTATGTTCAAGCTGGTGAGCTTGTCTATAATACCTGAGTGGGGAATGGCGTTGAAGGCCTTTGCGAGGTCTAGGTAGGCTGTGTGGACCACCTTTCCCTCATCTATAGCCTTGGTAACTGTCTCAAAGAAATCCACCAGGTTTAGTAGCCATGATCTGCCCTTAACAAAGCCAAACTGGGTAGGGTCCAGTGTTTGGAGGTTCCCAATGTCTCTGTTAATGAGATCCATGATGATGCACTCCATAGCTTTGCAGACCAAGCTAATCAGGCTTATAGGGAGATAGTTCCCAGGGTCCATTGTGGCTCCACCTTTGTGGAGTGGAATAACCGTTACTGTGTGCCACTCTGTGGACACATAGCCTGTGCACAGGCTGAGTTTAAACAGTGTGTTTAGATGAGGGTTTAGTTCATCTTTGAGCTCATGTAGGATGCAGCCTGGGACACCGTCCAGTCCCATTGATGCTGTGTTTTTGGATTTGGAGAGGGCTGTTTTAACCTGAATGTCTGTGATTTCAGGGGCACTGCATTCTTCTGGTATAGTTATGGGCCCTTTTGGGGTGAGAGTGGGGTGAGGTTTGCACTGATCCTGTCTGCCAGGATGTTGGCTATATGTTCAGTGTATTTTGTGCCATTCTGTACTAACTCCGAGCAGATCTGAGAATTGCCACTTAGATTCTTGACATAGCTAAAGAATGCCTTGTAGTTATCTTTGGAGTCCATGGCAATTTTTATTTCGAAGCTAGCCTTGGATGATTTTATGAGGGAATGTAGTTTCCTGCTGATACTGATAAGGGATGTCTTCCCTTCTTGGGATTTTACTCTTTTCTGTAATAGTTTCCTCCTTCTATTGTATAGCTTGTTTATGGCAGGGGTCCACCAGACTGGTTTCTTTTTCTTGGAGGAGTGAGTCTTGGTTTTGTTTGGGATAGCATGATCCATGCATTCTTGTAGGTGCCCATAGAGTGCATTAGTAAAAGATTTTGCAGCTTGGACAGCGTTATCCTTTAGCATGGGGGCTTTGAAACTTCCCACCTCGGTCTTAAGTAATGTGAAGTTTGCTTTTGAAAAGTTTTTCACGGTGGTTTCTTTGACCGGGGATGGTGGCGGAATGTGGATATCCAGAGTGATTAGTTTATGGTCAGATCTAACCAACGAGGGGTTGACGTCCGGTGTGGAACACCAGTCGCCCATGTTGGTGATGACCAGGTCCAATATGTTGTCACCTCTGGTGGGTGTGTTGACCAGGTGATCCACGGCATTTGAGTTTATAAATTCTAGGAAATGTTGGGCAAGGGATTTTATACTTGAGTAATTCTCCCAGTTAATGTTTGGGTAATTGAAATCACCCAATATCAGGGTGTGAGGAGTGGGGGTCCTGGGACATGGTGGATGATCTGTAGCAAGCTATAATTTGAATAGCAGTTTTGCCCATTGTTAATTGCACATGGATGATCTCTGAAGCATCATGCTGTGCCACTAACCTGGAGGTGTGAGTATCCTTGATGAATATGGATACTCCCCCGCCTTTTGTATTTTGGTCTGGGTTTTGTGGCTGAAATGTACGGTATGAGTTGTAGCCTGGTAGTGCTGGGGTGTTCTCTGGAGCCTTAAACCAGGTTTCTGTTACTGCACATATATCAGTTTTTGATAATATCTGTAATATGCTGCTCTATTTCTCATTAGTGCTTATTTTATGGTTTGGAGTCCTGGTAATACTCTGCTCTGTTTTTCATTAGTGTCTGTTTTATGGTTTGGAGTACTGGTTATATGCTGCTCTGTTTCTCATTAATGTTTGTTTTATGGTTTGGAGTACTGGCAGTACTCTGCTCTGTTTTTCATTAGTGTCTGTTTTATGGTTTGGAGTACTGGTTATATGCTGCTCTGTTTCTCATTAATGTTTGTTTTATGGTTTGGAGTACTGGCAGTACTCTGCTCTGTTTCTCATTAGTATCTTTTTGATGCTGCTGTACTGCTTTCTGAGCTAAACAGAGGTTTTGCTGTATTATCAGATACTAATACAGATGTTATTTAATATTATAATGAAGACTGGTTTCTTGTCAAATGTGTACACGACTGAAAAGCTGACAATGTCCTCTTTGTTTCACTCTGAGCATTTCTAAATGAGTAATGCAAATTTACAAAGTAACATGCTAGGAAACAAGACTTTACCATGTTTACAGCATTATAATCAGAAAGCAACTAAATGAAAGTTCTAGTTGATTAAACTTTTCAGCTTTAACCCTGACATAGTCTGAAATTCCATCTATGAGTCTATAAGTAAGAAAAGTAAATTTCTTTACATTCAGTGAAAACCACTCCAACCTGTAGCGAGTCAAAAACTTAGTAGTAATCACAGTTCTTTTATTAGAACAAGAAGCACAGAAAAGTCTCAAGAAAAATGTACAGTAAATCCTCTAGCACCTCGGCTACCATTAGGCTTTACAAAGTATATCTTGTCCCACCATGAAATTCCCTTTTTATTTATAAAAAAGTTACCCAACAATCAATTATACAATTAAACCAATTAAGATCTTAAAGTCAACTCATAAAAAACATTTTCTAGTTGCACTCCTTATTAAGACCCTTCAGACAAAGTATGTTATATTTTAAAATAAAAATAGTTTCCTTTTTTGTAGATTATATTTAATACCTTCAGATGTGAAATACTCATTTCTAAATTGTTCTAACACTGTAGCCTGTAAACAGGTAGGATCCCCATTGTGACAGTTATAAGAATGCTCCACCACTAGACTAGACTGTTTATTTTCCTTATATCTCATACATGTTCTTTGAGTCTTGTGGCAAAGCTCCTTTTACTTCCCCTATGTAATATTGGGCATCTTATCCTATATATTACTCCTTCACTATTACAGGTAAAATAGCCTTTGTCTTGAAAGCTTTTTCCATTAATTACTGGGTAGGTTCTTACTACATACTGACAATCTGTACAGCTTCCACATGGGGAAGTTCCTTTAAAAAACAACTCTTGACTCTTTTTAACTAAGGGTCTTTTGAACCCTTTATGTACCAGCATGTCTTTAAAGCTTCTTCCTTTTTTATAGGAAAAACGTAATCTGATATTTTTCAGAAAGGGTTCATCCCTTTTTATAAATGTCCAATAATACTTTACTAAATTTTCCAACCTTTCTGCAAACAGTGTATATGTTGATACAAAATATACAATTTCCCCTTCATTCTTACTATCCTTCCTTCTATAACTACTTTGTCTATTATAACCACTGTTTTTTCATTAACCTTCATAACTTTTTTATACCCTTCCCTTACCTGACATTCCTAATAACCCCTATTCAAAAACTTTTATCATCTTCATACCACATTCCTGGACATCACTACATAACCTACTGACTCTGAAGAATTCCTCATATGGTATAGATGCTAATGTATGAGGTGGAGGACAACTGGTGCCATTTAATATATGGTCTTGTTGTTCGAATTTTCTATATATTTTTGTTTTTACTTTACCATTCTTATCAACTACTGTTGTTATATCTAGAAAATGAACTTTTCTCCCTTTCTGTAATCCATCAAACAGTATTCAAAATCTATTTTCATGTAAATTTTCAATAAACTCTTCTAACCTTTCATACCCACCCTTGCATATAAAAATAAGATCATCAATAAACCTAAAGTGCTTTTTCACAAACTTTGTATAAAAATTATTTCTGTATATATAAATAATCTCAAAAAAAACATAAAAGTATTGGCATACATCTGAGCAAAAACTGCCCCCATAGCAGTACCTTGCATTTGTTTATATAAGGACCCATTATATTCAAATATATTATTATTTAAACAAAATAAAGTAAGTTCTTTAACATATTGAGTTTTTGGACTATCCCCTAAAATAAAATTCCATGGCCTCCATTCTATACACATGCTGAATGTTGTTATAGAGACTAACAACGTCCGACACCACAAAATACATATCTTTTTCCCACCATATTTCTTTCACTTTGTCCAAAAAATCAAGAGTCCGTTACATAAGATGGCAACTTTATTACCTCTTTAAGCAGATATTGATGTAAAAAACACACCAAACTGTGGGTAAAATACCCACATGCCGAAGCTATGGGTTGACCTGGGGTGGGGGGGGGGGGTTCACTCAAATTTTTATGGATCTTTTGCACGCACAAAAAAATTAGCTATCAAGCAATTTTTGCTATTAAACATTTGTTCTATATAAGTGAAAGTAAAATACTTCAATCTCTAACACCGTTATATAATAATTCATCATATTCTTTTAAAGCTCTTTCATATTCTTTAATTTCTACCTTTGTGTACATATTTGCATCACTCAAATGTTGATTTACACATTTTTGGATATTGTGAAAAATGCATTACTACTAGTTTCCCACCTTTATCAGCCGGTTTAAATACCAGCTCATAATTTGCACTTAGGTTTTCAGACTACACCATTCATCCTTACTCATATTGTATTCAATTTTATTTCTAAAAAATAAATACTCTTTTTCCACAACATGATTTAGCATGTAATGAAACTGCTGCACATTTTCATTTCTGAAAGGAGGAATAAAATTACTTTTGCATGCAATCCCTGTTGTATCAAAAGTACAATATGCATTCATTTCTGTTTCCAAATTACATGAGAAAAAACTGTTGTCACCTTATTCTGCTTCTTCACTACTTAATACTTCTATACCATTATTCATTCTGCCATTCTTAAAAAAAAAATCATGAATATGTAACTTGCGAATTAGCCAAAAAATGTCCCCTTTAATTTCATGTAACCTAAGCAATGCCATGGGGATAAATTTCAGATCTCTATTTAACAAAGCCTTTTCTGCTTCATTAAACTCATATTTACACAAGTTAATTACATATTCAAAATCATTAATATATACATTACTTATTTCAGAATTTTCAAGTCCATTTACGTCTTTTGTTAGAATGGGAGCCATAGACCTGGTCCCTATGATAGTCATGTCCATGCAAAGCTTTCTTTCTGGTCACCTGCTGTGGTCCCTGTTTCTCTTGAAAAGTCCTGTTCAAGTACTCTCCATTATTCACCATTGGTAAAGGTGGATAATCTGAATTTTCTTCTCCTTCTGTCAAGGAAGCTGCAGTTTCTGCCGAAAGATAATGACGCTGCCGAGATGCCATGGTTTCCTGTTTCTCATTAAACCTCACCTGTTGATGTTTTGATGTTTGATTCATAGATAGTATGAACACCCTCTTGTGTTCATAATCTTGGAGATCCCTGTTGAGTTTCATCTTTTTCCTTTTTTCCAATTCCTTCTCATAGGAAACCAGTTTATCATTAATGCTTTACAAAAAGGAATCCAACACCTCATCGTTGGTTTCCTTAAGAATATCGAGACAGACTCCCTTTGTCTCCTCCTTAAGCTTATGTCATTTGAGTGAATCCCTACCCACAAGGATATTCACCCATTCCACACTGCATCTGTGTGCTGCTGCCACCCAGTGATCATAAAATGTTTTTTCTTCCTCTGAGCTTAAATCAAATGTAATGGAAGGACTCTTAATCACCTGTAGTCCCTTGGACATAATATTAAATTCCTGATACCTTTTTGAACTCTGTAGGTTCAGGAACACAGAGGTTACCTTAAAGATTCATTTTTTCATTTGCTCACACATTGTTTGGATTTCCGGTACTGTCGACAACTCCAATTTCTTGCCAATGGAAGCAAATGGATTAGGAAACCACTTAGATCTATTTTCCTCACATTTTTGCAGCACATTTGAGGCTAAATCTGGTTGAATGCTGCTTTCTGAGCTAAACAGAGGTCCTGCTGTAGTATCAGATACAAATGCAGATGTCTGTTATTTAATATTATAATGAAGACTGGCTTCTTGTCAAATGTGTACACAACTCAAAAGCTGACAATGTCCTTTTTGTTTCTCTCTGAGCATTTCTATCTCAATCTGAATGAGTAATGCAAATTTACAAACTAACATGTTAGGAAACACGACTTTACCATGTTTACAGCATTATAATAAGAAAGCATCTAAATGAAAGTTCTAGTTGGTTAAACTTTTCAGCTTTAACCCTGACACAGTCTGAAATTCCATCTATGAGTCTATAAGTAAGAAATGTAAACTTTCTTGAGATTCAGGTTCAAGTCACGCTGTCAAAGTAAAATATGACACTAATGTTTTTTTTTTTCTTTTAGATGCTTTCCCAACCATCTGCGGAACACTTTCCAAGCACAAGACAGGGGTTGCCAAGGGAGCAAGCTTAGCCCCTGTCTTTGCTAATCTTGTCATGGCCTGGTGAGAACAAGAAAATTTGAAATCCTACCCTTGTTCTCCAAGGTCATCTTTCTTCTACAGGAGATACATAGACAACTTGATCTTCTTATGGAAAGGTGACTTGGAAGAATTAAAAAAAATTGTACTTCCACCTCAACAACAGCACAGCCATTTTGAAATTCACCATGAGTGGGTATGAGAGGAAGATCAACTATCTGGAATCAAATTGAAGTTGGACATGACCAACTACACAGTGGAGTTCAAAATACATAGAAAAGAAACTTTTAACCAGTGTCTGCACAAAAACAATATGTATCCATTCCATATGTAGAAAGGAATTGTTAAGGGACAAGTTATCATATTGAGCAGACTCACAAGCAATGATGCCACCTTTCTAAAAGTCTGTAACTCTGAGATCATTCTTCTTAGCACAAGGGTCCAACCCTACTGGCTTTTGAAGATCCAACATGAAGTTTCAAGGCTTAGGTTAGACAGAGCCAAGCCCATCTTACACAAAGTGGCAACTGAACTATCGGTGGCAATTTACATACCCACTCCAAAACAAACCTCAGACTCTGCTTTAGAAGAGCATTCACCTTATCAATTATGGAAGACGTGAATGCAATAAAAGAAGTCCTAGAAGACAACACCTGGAAAATCACTCTAGGTAATAGTGGCTTGGAAAAAACTTTAGGAAAACGTTCTGCGTATACATATAAAAGATTGCACAACATTAGGTGTTTTTTGCAAAGAGGTTCACATCACCAAAGCACTGGACATTTCTTTCCAGGCACCTTTAAATGCAGAAGATGCAAATAATGCAGGTTCATAAGTAACACCTGCTGCACTTATATCTAAGCTCTTGACTTATCCTTCTGGTGTCTTGGAAGATTCGACTGTAACTCATTCGGAGTGGTTTACATTGCCCAATGTGTAATATGCCCTTGCTTCTATGTAGGAAAAACTTTCAGATAATTTGCCTGCAGAATTTATGACCATAATTTAGCGATTGAAAATTAAGATAAAAATAATGTGTTAGCAAAACATTCATTGAATTGTTCTGTTTAAAGAACTTCTCTTTTAGTGCACTGGAAGCTATCAGTTTGGAGGACTTTTCAGGGAATTATAAGGGCATTTACGGGCATTTAAGCAGACTGAACTCTACAGTTGCCTACAAAACTATGTCTACAGGACTGCAATCAGTTTCTCTCAGCATTTAAGCAGATTGAACTCTACAGTTCTCTACAAAACGGTGTCTACAGGACTGCAATCAGTTTCTCTCAGCATTTAAGCAGATTGAACTCTACAGTTCCCTACAAAACGGTGTCTACAGGACTGCAATCAGTTTCTCTCAGCATTTAAGCAGAGTAGGTTGCACACAAAAAGCATTTGTTAAGCTTTCACTTACAGTGCTGTGTAATTAAGCAGGTCACCATTTTGGTCAGCCATAGAGCACTTTTTTCTACTTAAGTGTTTGCCTCCTTCCCCTGTAACTTAAGTAAACACTCTTATATTAAGAACTATAATACTTACCTTATAGCTTTAGGACACTTTAGGAAACCTTGTAAACTGCAATAGCCTGGTATTTGAACAAGTAACCCTTGTAAAAATTCCCCAAATTGTATACTGTTGGTCTATCTTTCCTGCTAAACATAAGTGCAATTACAGTGCTGGGTGCAAGTAACATTAAAATTAAAGTACTGAGTGCAAATAACACTATAGTGCTGAGTGCAGATTTTAGGCCCTTACATTCAACTTACCTCTGGTGTGGTGTCTTGAGTCAATCAGTGTATTCCCTGTAACCACTCCTACTGCCTTCTCTTCCCCCCCCCCCTCTTTCCTCACAGGTTAAACTGCTACAATTCAGTATAGGCATCATTTTCAAATCTAGGTGCTTAGGATTTCCCTCTCTCTTGCCCCCTTGGCTGACCTGGTGTGACTCAGTGTAAGTTTCTTCATTGTATGGATCTTTTACTGTTTTTTTGTGCAACTAAATGACCTGCTGCTAAATTCTGATTCTGCACAGAATGCTCTATTTTATTGCAGAGACTCTATAAGTAGCTAGTGACTTTACTGAATTTCTGTGGTAATATTTGTGTTTAAACTGAAACTGTAACTAGAGAAAGTACTTGCTCAATGTGTTTTTAATGTTTAAATTGCACACACACATTGAAGAAGTGTTTTATGACTTGAATAACTTGGGCTAGCTATACCTGAAGTGCTTTTACTGGCAATTTTCCAGTTGTACAATTGTGAACAATTTATTTAGTTTTTCTGGTAAATTTTAAAATCTGGCAAGTGTTTATTTACTGCATTGCTCTCTTGCTTAGGTTTCTTAGCTATAGATCTTAGTTCATTCTGAAGTGTGCTACTTTACCCTCCCACCATCAAACCTTTCTGAATGTATTATTATAAAATAACTGCCTGTTGTTGCCTTCATACTTAACTTAGGTTCATAGGTTCATAGGTTCATAGGTTGGTACTAGGCTATCAACCCTAGGGCCTATGCAAGCCTAGCCATAACAATTCCCTGGATATTTCTTCCCACAATATTTACTTCTCCAGGCCCCTGTCTAGCAGGGTGACTGACATGATCCCAGGGGTGAATTTCCTATCTCCCATCCAATCATTAAGGTTCCTTTTGAAGAGGGCCAAAGAGGCGCTCTGCTTGATATGTATGGGCAGTCTATTCCAGAGTATGGGGAGTCTCTGGGTCAGGAACCTATCCCTCCAGCATGTTTTGTTCATTGTGATGACAAGGTTTAGATGCCTGGAGCGTGTGGCTCTGAGGGATTGGGATTTCTTTAAGTGGAGCATGTCCAACAGCTCAGGGTTTGACATGGCCTTGTATGTTAAGCAGAGATCACCTTTGAGTAGACGATATGCCATAGAGTATAACTGGAGTTTTTTTAGACGGTTAGTATATGGCATCTGCTTTAGGCCTGTGATTCTTTTAGTGAGGTATTTCTGTGGCCTTTCAAGCTGTTGCAGATGTCTTGTGAGGTACATACCAAACGGAGCATTATAGTCTATAATGGGTCTAATGAGAGATAAGTACAGTAGGACAATGACCTCCTTTTTTCTGGATAAAAATCCCTTAGTGAGGAGGTGTGCCACACAGAAGGATTTCCTGACTGTTGTGGCAATGTGGTTATCGAAAGTGAGACCACTGTCTCCCTGTGTCCCTAAGTCTCTCATCACACTTTCGATGTTTAGTGTCCTGCCACCTATGTGTTAATTCATGGGTACATGTTTTTTCCAAAGGGGATAACTATACATTTCTTGGCATTAAGCTTGAGCCCATGGCTCTGGCACCAGGCATCTGTTTCTGTAAGGTCCTTTTGTAGAATATCCACATCATTTGGGGATTCAATAATGGCTCCAGTTTGCAGTCATCTGCAAACTTTGTTAGCCAGAGTCCCTTAGTGTTGGTCTGTACTTCAGAGAAGTAGATGTCAAACAAGAGTGGTCCCAGGACTGAACCCTGAGGTACACCACTTGTCACTTGTCTGGAGCTGGATTTGGAGTTGGCTACTTTTACTATCTGGGTTCTGTCAGTAAGCCAGTTAGTAACCCATCGAGTGATGTAGGGATTTATGCCCAGCTTAGTAAGTTTATCTATGATTCCAGAGTGGGGGATGGTGTCAAAGGCCTTGGTGAGGTCCAGATAGGCTGTGTGGACTGCCTTACCCTCGTCCACAGCTATAGAGACTGATTCGAAGAAGTCAGTCAGATTCAGGAGACAAGATCGGCCCTTCACAAACCCAAACTGGGTGAGGTCTAGTGTTTGAAGGTTGCCAATGTCTTTGTTTATAAGTTCCATGATAATGTGTTCCATGCCCTTGCAAATCAGGCTTGTCAGACTGAAGGGACGGTAGTTCCCGGGATCCAAGGTGGCTCCTCCCTTTGGAGCGGGATGACTGTAGCTGTGCGCCACTCAGTGGGCACGAAGCCTGAGGTGAGGCTATGATTAAACATCACACTTAGGTGAGGTGCCAGTTCATTTAGTACACAGCTTGGGATGCCATCTGGTCCCATGGATGCTGTATTCTTAGCTTTGAGAGTGCGGTTTCTACCTGTGTGGCCATGATTATCGGAATTTGGCAGTCTTTTGGTATTGAGATGGGCCCTTTAGGGGGTGAGAGTGGGGTGAAGTTGGCACTAAATCGATCTGCCAGGATATTGGCAATATCCTTGGGATCGGTATATTTAATGTCATTCTGTTGTAACTCAGAGCAGATCTGAGCATTGCCATTTAGATTGTTGACATAACTATAGAATGCCTTGTGGTTGTCTTTGGAATCTTTGGCAATTTTGTTTTCGTAACTAGCTTTTGAGGATTTTATGAAGGATCTCAGCTTCTTACTGAGGCTGGTGAGGGAGTTTTTTGCATCCTGGGATTTTCCTCTTTTTTGCAACAGTTTCTTCCTTCTGTTGTATAGTTTGTTTATAGCAAGGGACCACCAGATTGGCTTCCTTTTTTTGGAGAAGAGCATCTTGGTTCTATTTGGGATGGCATGATTCATGCACGAGTGGATGTGCTCGTACAGTGCCTTAGTGTAGGATTCTGCAGTCAAACTTCCAGATCCCATCTGCGTGGGTGTTGTGAAGTTTGTCACTTCTGACTTCAGTAGCTTGAAGTTGGCTTTGGAGAAGTTTTTTAAGGAGGTTTCCTTACTGGGGGGGTGGGGGTGGGATGTGGATGTCAAGGGTGATTTGCTTATGGTCAGACCTGACCGATGAGGGGGTGACCACTGGTGTGGAGCATCTATCTCCCATGTTGGTAACAACCAGATCTTGGATATTGGAGCCCCTGGTGGGACAATGGATTAGTTGATCCAGGGCGTTGGAATTTATGAATTCCAAGAACCGTTGGGAAAAGGAGTTGGTACCTGAGTAGTTTTCCCAATTAATGGTAGGGTAGTTGAAATCACCCAGTATTAGGGTGTTTGGTTGTATCTTAATATTTTCCAGTATGTTTAGAAAGGTGTAGTGAGAATCTTGGGGCATGGATGGTGATCTGTAGCAGACTACAATTTGGATTGCAGTCTTACCTAGTGTTAGTTGCACCTGGAGAATTTCAGATGCATTGTGTTGGGCAACTAGCCTGGAGGTGTGAATATCCTTGGTGAATATGGACACTCCTCCACCTTTAGTTTTTCGGTCCTGGTTTTGTGGCCAAAAAGTGTGGGTAGAATTGTAGCCTGGTATTGCAGGGGTGCTCGCTGGAGCCTTGAACCAGGTATCAGTTACTGCACAGATATCAATGTTCTCCATTTTTAGGAGTGCCTCGAGAGAGTGCATTTTGAGGTTTAGACTTCTAGCATTGAGTAGCATTACCTTTAGATTTTGCCTGCTTCTATTTGTTACGGTGGTAGAATCTCTGCTTTTCTCTTTTCCTAGTTGAACTCTACAGTTGCCTACAAAATGGTGTATACAGGACTGCAATCAGTTTCTCTCAGCATTTAAGCAGAGTAGGTTGCACACAAAAAGCATTTGTTAAGCTTTCACTTACAGTGCTGTGGAATTAAGCAGGTCACCATTTTGGTCAGCCATAGGGCTCTTTTTTCTACTTGAGTGTTTGCCTCCTTCCCCTGTAACTTAAGTAAACTGACTCTTATATTAAGAACTATAATACTTACCCTATAGCTTTAGGACACCTTAGAAAACCTTGTAAACTGCAATAGCCCCACTACTTTTGCCCTCGCTGCGCTCGGGCTCTCTTCGCTCCCCTCCCTGCCCCCAATTCCCTCCCGCCCCAGTACCTCTAAATTTATAGTACTATAGCCACTCTCCCACTTTCTAGATCCTATCTGCTTTCATCTGGGATAATTCCTCCCACTCCCATTCTTCTCCTACATTTTAATAGCACCTATTAGCTTTCATCTGGCATTCTCCCATCCCCCTTCCAGTACCTTTACCTCACCACTCTATCTTCTGGTGTTGCATCACGAGGCAAAACAGTTCCTTAACTCACTATCTGAATCACAGATAATGATATACTCCTCTTTTCTACCCCTCTTGTTCACACCATACCTCCTTACCTTGTATGAAAACCAGTTTCTCATGGGATTTCAGGTCCTAAAAGGCCATACTATCACCCCAGCTGTAAATCCTCCCACCTTCAACCATACTTACAGTACCAGGTCCTATCCAACATCTTGTTCAGTCTATCAACGTCTCAACCCCAGGCACATTAGCTCTAGATCCAAACACTACCACAAACTAATAAACAAATTCTTGTAGTTCATCACCAAGTATAGACTTAACCTAATACTTGGTGGTGATATTCACCCCAACTCTGGCCCACTCACTTCAGATACACATACCCCCTCTACTTGCAATCTAAGCTACAAACCTACAATTAATAGGCCAACTAACTCTCTCCTAGCCTGTCATCTCAATATTAGAAGCATTAATAACAAGGTATATAAATTGCATGCACTTCTGGATGTCCATTCCCCTGAAATTCTCTGTTTATCTGAAACCTGGTTAAAGCCTAGCACTACAGACAATGAAGTGCTACCACCTGGGTACAACATACACAGGCTGGATCGTGCTTGGAGGAAGGGGGGTGAGGTAGCTGTACTCTATAAATCTGAGTTGAATGTCACCATAGATGTAATACAACCACCTCAGATTAATAACTCTGAGATTCTTGCCACCAAACTGCAACTTAATAAAAATCAATGCATTAATATCATCTGTATGTACATACCCACAGATAACCATATATCTACACTTGACGATGTCCTGCACTGGCTATCATGTCACTACCCCCAAGAAACCCTGGTACTTGGAGACTTTAACATAGACTGGGGCACCTGTTCCTCAGAATCCCCAACCATACATATTAACCTGCATGCATTTACACAAATCATATCCACCCCTACCAGGATAGGTAAACCCAACCAAAAGGAAAGCATACTTGACTGGGTACTCATAAATAGTCACCCCCAACTATACACCTCTGGTACCGTCCCTGATGGCCTAAGCGATCACCTTCTCACCTATGTAATTAAGCACAAAGCCATTAATTCCCAACAACCCTTACTCAGAAAGGTTAGAAACAATATAAACTTTGACCCTGCCAAATTCCAACAAGAACAAAACTCATGTAATTGGTGTATTCTAAAACACCTCCCCTTAGAGGAAGCAGTAGCATACTTTAACAACAAATTCCTTGACATCCTTGATTTGCATGCACCTATTCATTCAAAGAGAACAAAGGCAAAAACTGTGCCATGGCTTTCTAAAGAGTCAAAACTCAAAATTACCCTTAGAAACAAAGCATGGACTTTATGGCGTTCTTCCAAAGACCCCCAAGATCACATTAAATACAGGCAATCCAGGAACGAAACTAAAAAATCCATTTTACAAGACAAAAAATGATACTACTGTTATTTGCAGACAGTAAATCAAAATAACCCTCAGAAGTTTGGGGCAGATTTAAATAATCTACTACATCCTGGACAAACGTCAACCCCAATCCCTGCTGCTACTATTGATAAAACCCCTGAAGATATTTCTGACAGTTTTAACCGATTCTTTACTGAGACAATTCAAGCCCTAGCTAGCCAACTACCTCCTAGCTCCCCTGGTCCTGAAAGTAGCACCCCTAGAAACCTACCCGCATTCAGCTTCCAACCAGTCGCCACTTCACTTATCCATACCTTGATCAAAAAATTAAAACCCACTACACTTTCTGCTGATCAACTCCCTGCCGAGTACCTACAAAAATCAGCTGATGCTGTTGCTTACCCCGTCTCAATACTAATCAATCGAAACATAGTAGAAGCTAAAATTCCCACCATCTGGAAAATATCCTATGTAATCCCACTTCACAAAGGAGGCAGCTTTACTGAATTCTCCAATTATAGGCCAATAGCTATACTCTCTCCACTAGCAAAGATTATGGAAATATGTATTCATAGACAACTCATGCACCACCTAATCCAGAACCACCTTATGGCAGACACTCAGCATGGTTTCCGTCCTCATCATAGCACTACTTCAGCCCTCCTAGCCTTTACCAACACCATAAGCCATAATTGCAATGATAATTATATATCCTCAGCCCTCTTATTGGATCTTTCCAAGGCATTCGATATGGTTGATCATCAACTTTTAATCCACACCCTGCAAACATTCTGTCTACATACTAGAGTCCTTCAGTGGTTTTAATCCTACCTGAATGGTCGAAAGCAGGCTGTCCTCTGGCAGAACAAACTCTCTAACTTTCTACCTAACACCCTTGGAGTACCACAAGGCTCTATACTAGGGCCCTTGCTGTTCTCCATCTTCATTAACGAACTTTATACTGTCATCCCAAAAGTCAGCTGCATCCCACATGCTGATGATTCTACTCTGATTTGCACGGCCACATCTCCAATAGAGTTATGGTCAGCTACCCGGACCACCTTTAATACAATAGAAAACTGGCTTTCTGAATGTCGTCTGATCCTAAATCCCAAAAAAACTAAAATGCTGTTATTTTCACCAACACGTAGGTCTACTGCTTTCACCTTTACCATAAATTCAAATTATGGCACAATAATCTCCCCTGACCCCTCTACAAAACTATTAGGTGTCATCACAGATAATAATGTAAAATTCAACCTACATGTTAACCAAACTATCAAAACCATCAATAAAAAACTGGGGTCACTTTACAGAATAAAAGCCTTCCTAACCCCTCCAGCTAAAATTGCCATAGCTCGCTCTCACCTTCTTTCAACCCTTCTGTATGCATCCCCTCTAGTCTCGAATTTAAACAAGACTGTCCTTAACAAACTCTCAATTTGCTACAACCACATTGCTATGTTTGCCACTGGGCTGCCATTTAGGACACCATTACATCAATCTAAATCAGCTTGGGTGGCTTGAACTACCCAGCCTAATCCAGTATAACCAATTGATTATGACCTATAAAATCCTCTATAATCCGAACAATACTCCTGCCCTTAAAAATATTATCACCCCCTATAACAATCCTACACCACTTTGATCCTCTAACAAACTACTAATTCAGACTAGCAAAATTAATAACACAGCCAGTGACTCTCTCTTTGCAAACTCTGTAAGTACATCCTGGAACTCTCTTCCAGCTGATATTACCTTACTTTCCACCTTAGGTCAATTTAAAACTAGACTCAAACAACATTTGTCACTTAACTGGCTATGTCACTGTATCAAGCCTGGCTAACTCTGTCTAGAATGTGTAAAAATCTGTTAACGAGCTTACTGTGTAATTTAATTTAATCCTGATTTACACTCGGGATTAACTCAAACCTGCGGAACTTGTTTAACTTGCTTACTTATGTAATCTCTGTAAATAGTCTGTTTGTACTATGTAATGCTGGTATTATGTAATGCTGTATCTGCTTACCCTTGAAGCTTTTCTCCCCGGGCCTTCACTGAAAATGGACATGCATCCAGTTGAACTATCCCGGTCAACAAATGTAAAATAAAAAATAAATAAAATTATAAGATACGGCTTGAGTGCCAAGAATCTTGCTGACAGGTCAGGTTAAAAGCTGACAAATACCCTGGACCCAATCATTATATTACCATTAAATGTTTCTTGTCAGCACAAACATTTTAAATAGCATCCATTCTGACTTAAATCTGATACAATGTATTTTGGTTCAGGCACATTTTAACATTTTACCTTAGGACAGGCATTGATTGGTTGTTTGCATAACACCAGACTCTTTTGGCACCATTTTTAAACAGTATGTTGGAGTTGTTTGTTAGAGTCTGATGAAGTTCTTGTGTGGATTATTAAAAAAGTGTGAAGCCAGTGAAAAGAATTTGACTGCATCTTTTTCTTCTCTGAAGAGCTGGTACTTGTAGAATTGTTCTGTAAGTTTCCATTCCTATTACAAACGCAAGTAAGATAATGGCCTGAGTGAAATCCTTACTTCACACCAAAGGAAGTCTGAATATGAAGAAAAGATAATTGGTTTCAATTAGTGTAATAGGTGATGTTAATAGCTTGCTACAAAATGACAGATCACTCTTGATAGGATTTCTTAATAGATTGTTACAGAACTAGAAATCAAGCTTGATAGGATTTATTAATAGCTTGTTACAGAACTATAATTCACTCTTGATAAGATTTATTAATAGCGTGTTAAAGAATTACAGATCACTCTTGATCAGATTTATAAATACCTTGTTACTGAACTACAGATCATGCTTGACAGAATTTATTAATAGCTTTTTACACAGCACATTATTTACCCACTGATGACCACAAACATTTCCTCAGTGTTCAAAGTAATCTACTCAGAAAAAGTGCCATTATTTTGGGTGATGCTAGCTACCTTTAAATAAAATGGGAGACGTACACCTCCCTATATCAGAACATGAACATTTCAAAATGTCAAAGCACTGTTATGAAAATGTCGAACATTGAGTTTGTCAAAAGGCCAAAACACTGATTTGTTTCCAAGGGAAAGAAATCGGAAGGCCAATAGACAACACGACATAAAAATAAATGGATTTAAGTGGGGGCACTACAGTCAGGGAAAGGGCAGGTGTGACAAAATGGCCAACTAATTTCTTTCCCTTAGAAAGAAATCGATGTTTTGGCTGTTCAACAAACTTAGCATTTGACATTTTCGTGTCGAATAAAGGTGCTTTGACATTTTCAGCTGTCAATAATCTGATATAGACCCCATCTCCAACATAGGATATGTTAAAAAAACACATTTAGCTAGCTGGCAAACAAACCTGCTAGAGGAGACAGCCCTCTTGAAATGATCTTCACAATCATGGCAGCATCCTGTACTGGTCATTTGGTATTTCTTTCTACAGTGAATTCTGACGAAAACGTTGTGACCTTCTTCACTGAACTCCAAGGAGCCTGTGCAGCAAATGTCATTAAATTTAAAGACTACAGTTGTACCAGTCTCAACCTACTCTATGATGAAATATCAAAATTCACTTATGATTGCACCACCCGTCTATGACACAGCAGCAAGTTTCAATAATAAGTTCACACCCATTTAGAAAAATTCATAGAGCTAGTAGTTCCTACCAGAACCAAGCATCATGGGAAATACAATAATACATACATATAAATATTTCAAGCATGGGCATTGATGCCCTTCTAGCCTGCAAATATACCAAAACAGTTGTTCCCAAAATAAGTGTCCAAGTTGTTTCTAAAAATATCTAAACTAGTACTTGCTTTAATGTAATTTGGTAATCTAGTCCATTCATCTGCTTCTCTCTCTCAGAACCAATTAGTACACTTATCATTTCTATATTATCTTCTACATAGGTTGTCTGATGATTTTCTACCACTTTTTGATAACCCTAAACATTCCCAACTTTACACCCAAGACCTCAGTCTAAAACCCTTAAATATCTGAATGCTTTAATCCCCATTTATCCATAAAAATCATTTACTAGAAGTGGTAACTAAGACAAAAAATACTTCCTCTGTGGGATTTGACAATATATTTAGTTGCTTCATTAAAAGTGATAAATGTGTCCTTGCAGACCCACTCCTAAAACTCTTTAACTAATGTTTAGTTACTGGTTTTATCCTTGATGAGTGGTACACTGCAATGGAGATACCCCACCATAAGGGTTGCTATTCAACTGACCCTGGTAATTAAACACTAATTTCTACAAGCCTGATTTGCAAAGCCATGGAATATATCACAACTGATACCATAAACTATGATATCAAGTATTATCAGACTTGGCCCCCAACAATTCGGCTTTGTGAAGGCTAGGTCCTATTTAGTGAATCTGGTAAAATTTTTTGCAAGTGTTATAGAGGCTGTAGACAGTGACCTTGCAGTACACATGGTGCATTTTGACATAGCCAAGGCCATCAGCCTTATTCACAATGCTAGCATTGTACAGAATCTAAATGCTTTAAAACTGACCTACTTGCAGTAAGATGGATAGCAAATTTGCTGAAAGTCAGAGCCCATAAAGGGTGAGTTGCAAGTACCTTATCAGAAGGTATGAAGGTGACCAGTGGTGTCCCTCAGGACTCAGAGAAGGAACTTTGCTTTTTTGCCCTTTACTTCTCAGATCTCCTAGCAGAGAACCAAGACCTTTTTTAGCAAAGTTCACACTTAATTATAAACTGGGGGATATTTTTAAGTCAACTTCTGACAACCAAACACTCCCAAATGAACTCTCTCTATGAAAATATTGGTGTAAAAAAATGGGTCATACTTAATGCTAAAATGTGTGTCATCTCTTATTTTTTTCAAGCACATTCTAATTTTGTTTTCATTATAAACATACACAAATGTACATATAAAAATACAATAAAACAATAGCAAAACTATTTACAATATTTGCATTCATCCATGATAAACAATCATTTTATCGATGAGAAGTTATCAATATTTGTTCAAAAGGTTTTCCAATTTTTGCCATGCTATTTTTTTATGAGTAATGTTATGAGTTCTATAACAAATGGTTTGCAGTTGTTTTTGACAAAGCAACTTTCAAATCTTGTTTACTTTTCCAGTTCATAGTAATAACTTTTCTGGCAATTGCAAGAATTGACCAGAGTAACTGAATCTGAGATTTAGGTATTACATTAGGTATAGGAACATTGAATAGGATTAGTGAGAAATATGACAGTTATCAAACCATAAAGCATTTACAAAATATCTGATGTCTTTCCAGTATTGAACAACATTTCTATATTCAATGAACATGTGAACCCAGTTAGCCTCTAGTAATTCTTCACATTTCCAAAATTTACTTTCACTGTTTTTGAGTATAATATTTATTTTATGTGGAGTATAGAAACTCATACTCATAAATTTCTATGTATACAATTTCCAATATAATGAAGAAGAGGTACTATATGTAGACTTTAATAACAATTTTTTGAATTCATCAGATATTTGTTCTCCATTAATCTTTACATAGTAATTCCAAAATCTGAGTCAAACTTTAGAGTGTCTTCTCTTAGTAACTTATAGATAGGTGAGATACTTAATTCTTTGATTATCTGTCTTTTCAAGACAACTAATAAAAAGCTGAATCAAACTAGGTATAGACTCAATCTCTAGGGTGATTGATACTCTCATTTTGTTTTCTATAAACTGCCATAATGAGTGTATAAACAACCAACTGTCTTAACTATTATCAAAACTACATAAAAGAGATGTAGACAACACCCAACTCATCATATCGTATAGACAAAACACCAATTCAAACTGAACATATAGTCAGGGACCTAGGAACATGAGTTGATAAGTCCATCTCTTTTGACCATTATATGATGATGATGGCTGTAAAGAAATCCTTTTATTTAGCAGAGCTAATTGCCAAAGGAGTATTTTCAAGGTCAAAAGGTTTAATCTCTCCCTAATACTCAGTGTTCATGAGATCAAATTTCTAGTACAATGCTCCTTTGGTGTGTATCTCACTAAATATATCAAATAATTCGAAAGACCTCAAAGGTTCTTAAACAAAGAGATCAAAGGAGTAAAGTTCTGAACTGTCAAGAGGGACTATCCCTTTATTCACTTACCTTTTAGAGAAGAACTCTGTCTTGCTTAGCATGCTATTAGAGTCCCGGACCTTGACCTCAGTGTCTGCTTAAGTCCAACACTTCTACCAGTACAGGAATCATGGACCTAAGTCATCACCAGATAAATGAAACACCATGGAGTGACAGCTGTATAATAAATACAATACCTCAAAAACCTCTGGATTAAACATTTCCTTCATGAAAAGCAATGAAACTCTCTGTCTTCCTTTAAATATAACCTAGATGACTGGATCATTTTTTGAAAAATTTACTCTGGGATTGACTGGTATGGCCGTTCTGCAGAAAGGAGGTGTGGTCTAAGAAAGGGTACTGGCAAGTCATAAATGGTCATAAAACTTAATGGCCTTGGAATATCTGCAGATTCTATGAATCCTGTATAATCAAACAAGTATATTTAATAAAACTATGACCTCAAAGGCTTAAGAGCCACAATAGGGGTCTTGTTAATGCATTCTGGCATTAAGTCAGGAATCCTAAATTTCTTGTCTCATAAAGGAAAATAGATCTATCTTCAGTTGTCATTGATACTGAATAGCAGTAACTACTAACACTTAATCATTCTCTGTGAAAATACAGTTTCTCAAAATGAACAAATATGATTTTCATGGAAAGTACAGTTGTGTATAGTAGAGAATCAATTATCCAAATGCTGATTATCAGAAATGTCAATTATCTGAACCAGCCTTCCAGTGTTTTCAGGTAGGAAAAATCATAAAGTCTGCATATGTAGACATTATACATATTTGCCTGCATATGCTTTTTAAACTTGTAGCCAGCTAGTTTGTGAAAAATATTCTTTATTGTCCACTGGAATCACTGAATGTTTAAAAAGTGTATTCTTGCATGCAGGGAAAAAAATAAGATTTTAGAAGTTTTTTATCTGTTCAAATATATGTCTGATTATCTGAACAGTTTGATTATCTGAACTACCCCAGGTCCCAATTCGTTTGGATAACTGATCTCTACTTTAATTAAACTTACAATAACAGAAGATGTTCTACTGGATTAGCTTTATAGTATCCAAAGCTATATGGATTTTAGCCCTGCACTGGCCAGTTTCTCAGTGTTCTTGGTGTACCAAGATGCTTCATCTTCCAGTACTACATGGGACACTCCAAAGGAATATTTACAACATTTAAAGTTGGAGTGCTGAAAAGCTTTAGAGTACTGTTTGCCCAGGAAAGAAGCAAGAGCCCTGAATATCTGTAATAGGGAACAAAGAGAATCATAACTGTATTCAAAAAGGGTGAAAACCAACACACCTGGGGAAACCAAAAGGAACAGCAAGAGAAAAAAAGGGGACTAGAGAGAGGGATGGCTACTACAATTGTGATAAATTTGAACATCTACTGTTATAGTAAGTTACTTATACAACTGTACTATGTTCAATACATAGATCACCATTGTAGTAGCCTAAACTATAAGAATAGATTACCATAACTTACTCAAGAGTGGAAGAAGATGGAAGAGGCCAATAACTAACAACCCATGAGATCCTGCAGAAGGGTTCTGGCAAAGCCTGTTCTGGAACTGGAAAAGGAACTTAGTTTGTAGTACTTGGTAAAAGTACATGCAAAGGGCTAAGTTGCTGACACAATAATACATACAGAGTCCATCTCTTCTAGAAAGTCACCAAATACATAAATTCCCTTGCTGAATGAGCTGTATCTCTGCCTGGAAGTTGCTTATTATGGTGAGTATATCAATACATAATACCATGAGAGAGTCACCTAGAAATAGTCAGCTATGTCACTAGTTGATCTTTCACCTTCATAGAAGACAAACTGCTGGTCAGCTTTCCTGAAAGTTTAAGTTTTGTCTAGGTAGTGTCTGAGTTGTCTGTGCACATCCAGAGGATGAAAAATTATTTCTCCCTTTTTTATTCTTTGGTTCAGAGAAGAATATTTTACCATTAATAGTCTGGATTAAAGTAAACACTGAGATGATGTTAGGCATAAAGGGAAGGGTTTGCTCTCAAAGAAATCCCATTATTGTAAAAAATGAAATAGGCTTGACTCGCCGAAAGTGCTTGTAACTCAGATACTTGTGTAACAGATATCAAAGCAAAACGTAAGGCAGTCATCAATGTTAAGCACTTCAATTAAGACTTGTATACTGGTACATATGGAGGCAAGGTAAGCTTCTCAAGCACAAAATTGAGATCCCATGAAGAAGGTACCTATTTCCTGGGTGGGTGAGTAGGTATGACCCTTTTCAAAAACTATTTAACTTGAGCACTATTAGAACAGGGAAATCTAAGGGCAGACAAACAGAAGTATCTGACAAATTTACCATGATAAAAGAGTATGACAAAGCATTGCACAGTAACTCACACAAATAATCAAGAACAGTGGCGACTGGGCCTGAAACGTGTCCTAGTTCTTTGAGTTGCACCAACTAGAAAATGTTTTCTGATTGCATCTATATGATTTTAAGTAGCAAACTTTATTTCCTTCTTTAATAGCTGCTGCACATCCTTGGAAATGCACACAATATGTCTAAATGGTAACAACATTTTATTATCCAGTTAATTAATTGAAGAGTTTACAGATAAAGTGGATCAGTATCCCCCTTCTTGTGTGAGCACATCCAGACTGTAGGAAAGGTTATGATGATTTCCCTTTGCCAGATTAAAAGGAATGGAGAACCACGCTACCTTAACCAGAAGGGAGGCACTACCATGCTTTTTTGAGAGCTTTATGGTATCTTTAGAAGAAGCCTGGTAATAAGTGGAAAGGGTAGAAAAGCAAACATGAACATTCCTGTCCATGCTAATGAGAAAACATCTATCTTCCAGACCTTACTTCATTGAATCCAGAAGCAGGATTTCATATGTTGCCTGTTCTGATAGGAGACAAAGAGATTTATTTGAATGCTTCCTGCAGTTAGATCAATTATTGAAGGACCCAGATCATGTTTCCACATGTGAGGGCTTATACTGGTCCTGCTGAGCTTGTATGCAATAAGGTTTTGATCCGATGGAATATATTAAGCCTGAAGAGTCAGATTTTGCTGACCTGCTACCTCCCACATAATTATAGCCACTCTGCAAAGAGGGTATGATCTGGTACCTCCTGTTTTTTGTTATGGATCAAATTACTGTGGAATTTGTGTACATTTACAGAGGTCCTAGGGACTTGCACTTTTAATTCTTTTGAAACCCCTTCACATGGAAAGTCTGAAGCATCTATGGTAACAGACTTGAGAGGGTTGGATGGGAGAATGGATGACCTGGATTGTGAACTATCTGGTCTACCCACTGCCAAATCTACCTCTTTACAAATTCCAGAACTGGAAACCCCAAAGCCATGGGGTACTATTATGTTTTACTCATGTGTAGTCTGGTAAATGGCAGCATGATTATCATCAATACCATGGCTTCCTAAACTCCTGAGAAACTTCCTTGTAGTTGTCTGACTTAAGATGGAGAAACTCAGGAGGAAGTGTTTAAATACATCTATTTTAGTTGAAGAAAGGTTCTTCACAAGCCCAAATCCAGCAAACATCCTATGAAAAACAATCTGTGTGACAGGTTGATAGAAGACTTCTGCAAATTGATTTGAAAACACTGGTTAAGTAGACGTTTCTGAACATTTTCCAGACATTCCCAAAAGCTGGCAAAAGATTCTGCAAATATAAATTAATCATCCAAATATGGAAAAATGTGAATGTTATGGAGGCTGCAATGAGAAATGACTAGAGCTAGGCATTTTGTGACTACCCTAAGTACAGTGGAGATTCCAAATTGTAAAACAGGGAACTGATAGTGCAAGTCCAACATAGCAAATCATAAGAAATGCTGCCAAAATGTAAATAGTGACGGGTATCCTTTAGATCCGGCTTTATCAAGAAAGCTAGAATACAAATCAGAGGTATAAGATATTGTAAGTGATAACATCTTCAACTTTTGAATTTGGTCAAAAAGGTTTAGAAAAGAAAGATCCAGCACTGGCCTTACAGATCTTTGTGGTATAGGAGCTAGAAATATCCTTGAATAATAACCATTGCCAAGGAGACTGACAGACACCGATGTTTTGACTCCCTGACACAGCATGTTTTGCAGAATGAAAGGAAAGAGGGAGAAGCTGGTCCCTAAGCAAGAAGAAATTGACTAAAAAGGAGGATGAGACTTCCTTCACCAAGACTACTCCCACTGGATCATCTTTTGATGTCAAAAGGGAAGGTGAAGTCTCAAAGACATAGAAAGGTTACCAAGGTGGGGATGAGGGAGGGGGGAACACCAAAACGTGGATAGTCTTTCTAGCTCAGTGGACTGTACTTAATCTTTGGAGATGTTTCCTTTCTTTTTTGAGCTTTCTTTCCATTCTTTTCATTTATTTTGTAAGACTGATTACTGGCTCCTGGGTATCTGAACACTCTGTTGAAGAAGTGGACTGAATCAGAGGGAAAACTATTATTTGATCTGAAAAAGAAGTGCTGAAAAATCTGGGTCACTCCTCGAATCAGTTTTCATGATTAAACACACATCTTAAGTACATCAGCTGCAGAAGAATTTTAATATCTCAGATTTAACATCCCCAGGAAGATTTTGATAATGAAGCTAAGCAAGTCTCCTCAAAACAGACAGACAGGCAGCAGTTCTAGAAGAATCAGCAGCATTATAAGCATAGTTATGAATACAATGTTGTATGCCTACTCACTGGTAAAACAGCTGCCATGCTAGCATTTAATGGATTCTTTACCTCAAAAGAAGGAAGGTTAATCATTAAATTCCTCATGTTTTCAAAAGACATAAACAAAAACAGTAACATATGAACTTGGCAATTTAAAGTCATTAAAGTTAAAGCGCTAGAAAAATGTGTTTTCTTCCCTAAATTTGCTGGCACTTTCCTATGTTTGTCAGAAGGAATGGGGGTCAGTAACAATAACCTGTTTAGCAGCAGATTTAGAAAGAGAAATTACCACAGGGGCTGCTTTAGGATTGGAAAACAGGTACTTTTGTGCCTGGGGTAATTTGTCAACCTGTCAGACCTTTTAGCATCAGGAGATTGACCATCAGGAAGATGTATGTAGTGAGAAAACCATTCTCTGAAGCAAGCAATACAGACAAATCACAATAAACTGTTTGTGCCATAAAAATGTTATTCTGCTCACATTGAAACAACTCTTTTATATCAGATAGCATGTCTGGGAATGAAATTTCCCCAGCAGATAAGTCTGAAGATGTACTTTCCTCACAATCAAAATGTTCAGGCTGTGGGGGGAAACACCTGCAGTACTCCCCCAACACAGGCACACACACACACACACACACACACACGCACACACACACACACACACACACACACACACACACACACACACACACACACACACACACACACACACACACACACACACACACACGCACACACATACACACACAATGACTGCACTTCTGACTGAAAAATCCTGTCAAAATAAGAAAGAACTCTTTCTTTTTTTGCCTGAATTTTTTGAAGTTATTAAAATAAATAAATAAATAAATAAAAAAAACAATCATCAGTCCCATGTCAAATTCCAGTAAATCTTCCTTGGCCATGGAAATAGAAACATGAGATGGGAAGTTTTCTCACTAAGCATATTCTCCATTGACAAAGCCTTTAGACACATTGGATCCAACCCTCTCCTGGCCAAGTAAAGACGCCTGACTTGCCCCTTTCCCAGACACCACAGATAGTGGCTCTCTCTTGCCCAATAAGGGCATCCCTACATCTGCAGAAGATGTTGCTACCCTGCAGTATCTGGTGGCTAGGACAGCTATACCTAGAGGACAAAAGCTGGGTAGACTGAGGAGAAGCAAACAGCCATGGCAGAGTCCCCTACCAGTTGCTGAGGCAAGCAAAGAGCTGGTCTGATCTTTGAAGACTTCTTAATAATTTGTCTCTTTGTGCTCTGGGAAAGTGCAACAGTAGAAATTGGCTGCTGTTCCATCAGTAAGCCAGGAAGCAGGTCTAAACTGTGTGCTGTGAAATGTTGAGCTGTCATTACATTGAACAGCAGAGCACAAGTCATTCTCAGGTAAGTTAACCACTTGAAAAACTCCCACAATAACAATATCCTGTTCCAAGCAGATTAATGTTCAATACATGAATAAAGCTTAGGGCATAAATTAAACCTTTCCTCACAAAAATGTTTAGACAAGCAAAAACAACGCATTTCCCTCCAAAGTAAAATGACGGCCCCAATCACTCTTTTTCTCAGCACAAGTAACATGTTCTGAAAGAATCAATTCCCATTTAAAGAATTGGAAGACGTTTCCCAAAATGGACTTATCTGCCCAGCTTTTCAAGGACTGCTAGCCAAGTGACTGAATCATGGGGCTGGCAGAAGAAGCATACACTTCAAAAGTGCTTTGCTACTCCAACTGTCAGGAGCACACGAGACACTTCATGTTAAAGGCAGTTTGAGTGCCTAGGATGGCAGCCAAATCTTTGGGAAGTTGGTTGGTGCTGGTGGTAATATCTTAGGCTGCTGCACTGGTGATCTATGATTTGAACATTATAGAATATACCCCTTCTTGCTGCTTAATATGAAGTAACCCAAAATTATATCATGATGGCTGAATGAAACTGAGTCTGGAATTTCCACTTGATGGCACATTGCAGTGGATGAAAGTAAGTTATATGACAACTAAACTTGTCTAACAGCTCCATAAATTGGGTGCTAAGGGAGAATTTGCTGGCTGGTATTCAAGAAATACAGTTTTAATCATGAGTGATCTAGTTTAATTGGAAAACATAAGAATGTGTTTTATGTTGTGCTCGAAAGTAGACTAGCCCTAGTTATATAGACATGCTCTACCCTAATGTTTATTCTTTGCACTTATGATGCAGCACTTTTTCACAGCAAAATACTTTACTGTTTGCTCTCAATAAACAAGGCAGTTCTCCTGGATCACCTTAAAATAGTACATGTGTGTCCACTAGGTTTATCTGGATAGCAATTAAATTAAAAAAAATAATTCCAAATATTCACACATCACTCCTTAAATGCCCTGTTTGATTTATATCTTTACTCCTTTAACTTGTTGCTGTTTCTCCTCTGCCTCCTGGTCCATTTTTTTTTGTTTTTATGTCATGATACTTTCCTATGTGTATATCATTGCAAGCCTGGTACCCAATGAGAGTCTCAATACCTAGAGAAAAAATGAATATGCTGCATCTATTCCTCTGCCACTTGCAAATTTTGATTTGTCATTTTTTTTACTTTTATTTACAAGATAAAAGACACCAAGGAAATTGCAGGATGTGGTAATACAACAGCAGCACACTCCTACTCAAGCCACCACCTGAAGTTGAGCCATGCTACAAATACTTGAAACTCATCATGAGAGGGTAATACTATTCCAGTTGTTAATATACTCGAGTAAGCCAAAGTACAGTACAATGCTAGGCAAGTGCAAGGCAAAAATGGCTGAACATCCTTGTTTCTTCATGCCGTCTTCCTGTTTCTTCATAAACATCTTCTTCTGTTTTCTAGCATATGTGACCAAATCACTGTAATCTGTTTTCCTTAAACTTGCCCACAGCTGTGGCTAGTTTGGGTTTTGCTTTGCTGTTTTTATTTCTCTTATCCCATAGTGTGTATCCTACCACTCATCTCTGTCACCTTTAGCTTCCTCAACTGCTCTGCCTTCACTGTCCATGTTTCCGTACCATAGAAAAGTACTGATCAAGCACAACTTTGTACACTTACTTTTCAGCTTCTTTGACATTCTTCTGACAAACATGCTATCCCTGACACTCTGTTCCATTGGCTGCAGCACTTCTGATTCTAGTTTTGACCTCCTCATTTAGACTTTGTTTCTCCTCAGCCATCTCTCGCAGATACTTGTAGCTGTTAACGATTTCCACTATTTTTCGTCTATCTCAATTTTCAGCTTCTTCATATTTCCCCATTTGCTGCCATGGAAACTGTCTTGTCTGTACTTACTTTCATCTCACGTGCCTTCAAGTTGGAATTCCAGTCCCCTAACATTTGCTGAAATTACTGCTTAAACTCTGCTTGTGGTACCATGCCATCTGCATACTGCAGCTTTGTTGTCATTTCTAACCTGTTTACCAGTGTAGTCCATCCCCTGTATGACCAGTAGTGAGCTCAGAAATGAACTCTGATGAACATCGATTCTCTCTGGGAACTCATCTGTGAGGGCAAACACTGTTCATGCTTGTGTCACCGGATCCTTTGATATAGCCTGCACCAATTCTATCAGTGTTTCTGGGAATCTGAACCATCACAGAACTGCTCCTCATGTCCATATTCTTGTCTACTGTTTGTCACACTGCAAACATTTGGTTTCTGTCCTGCACTCTGATCTGACTATAAACTAATCATCTCCTATCTTGCTTTTACTATTCTGTGTATTTCCTTATAGTCACCCTCTTCAACATTTTCCAACAGCATGACAGAAATGTCTCTTACTGTATACTGGTTCTAGAATACATATTCTCCAGTTATCTGGAGTAGGTCTTTCTCTCTATACTGTGGCATGAGCCCTCAGCAGTAATTTCTCTCTTAACTCACCCAATATGTTGATCATTTCTGCCATGCCATCAACTGAGATTGCTGCTTTCCCTGACTTCATTTTCCTTAGTGCTGTACTTACTTCTTCTATGGTAGGTTTTCCTTTCTCATTCTTCACTGAAATGGCATGTAGCTTCTGCTAAATTTTCTTCATTTGGAAGCTTCTGGAAATACTCTTTTCAACTTTGATGGCATCTGGACTAGGGAACAGATTATTGCTGGCATTCCTTGCAGCTTGATAGACTTTCTTTCTGCCATCTACTGAGACATTTTGCAGAGGCTGGTAGAGTTTCACTGAAGCTGTATTCGTTGCCATTGTAATTGTACCCTTAGCTTCCATGTTAGCCAACCAGTATTCCTTCTTAGCCTGGCCATTCTTTTTTGTTACCCAAATCTTCCTGCACTCCATTTTTTTTCTCCTGATAGCTTCCTATTCTTCAGTATTCCACCACAAGTTTTCCTTACTTGCTTTATGTTCAAGAAGGTTTTATCAGTCATGCTGTTTTGAGAAGCTGGCGTTCTTCTTCAACTGAAGCTATTTTCTTTTCTTCCTGAGCTACTAGAGCCCTGAATATTTCCTTGGACTTCTGTGTTTTGTCAACAGCTTAGCCTCTGTTAACCTTAGCACTTTCTCTGACTACTGCTTGCAGCTTATAATGTTCACCAGTGGCTTATGTTCAGGCCTGACAGTTTCACTGGAGATGACTTTGCAATCTTAGTCTGATTCTACCACAGTGCCCCTTCCTTAATGGGAGTTACATGTTGGCCAGTCTTGTATGTGATTTTGTGAATACTGCCTAATATCAAGCCATTTGCCACACAGATGTCTAGAATGACCTCTCCTTCTTTATTCTTCTTGCCTTACCCATGTGGACTCAGACAGCCTCATATCCTGTTTTGACTGTCCTGATATAAGCATTCTGGTCCTCCATGGTCAATGCCAATTCATTTTGTCCCAGATTTATATAGAATGTCCTGCTACTATTGTATTAATGTACTTTTTTCCTCACCATCACAGACCTGCTGTGGTACAGAGGCTGAGATTATGATCAATGCCCTGTTTTAACATTGGAGTTTCATAATCCTGATTCAGTCACTAATTTTGGCAACATTCCTACTGTCTTCAGAAAACTCTGTCTCTGAGAAAAGTGATAACAAGAAATGAGAAAAAAGAATCCACTCCCTCCTAAAAGGAATTTTTGAATATAACATCTGAAGTGTGCCGTCTGGAACTGATTAACATAAAATCAAGAACTACAAGAATCACTTCCTTATACAACACTTGGGAAGGTTTAAATGAACTATTAAATAAACAGTCATTGCTTTTCTTTGAATAAGTGGATCAGCAGTTTTTCTCAAATACACATTATTAGCTAGTAGACATGTTTGTAAATAGTTGTTTTATATGTTCTTATAGGGTCTATATTAGATGATCGAACTTTCAAAAGTTCGACTGTCATATGGTCGACACCATATGATCGAATTTTTGAAAGTTTGAATGCTTTAACGGACATCTCCGTACAGCATGGAATGGGAAGATGTCTCTTTTCTGCACTGTAGTGCGATCTTTGAGTTGGTATATTTAAAGAGTGGGAGTTGAGGGGGTGCAAGGGGGATAGCCCCCCTGCTTAAAACATTCAGGTAGGTTATTCGTGTAATTTTCTTTTTTTTTTTTTTTTATTAGATTTTCAAACTTTTAAAAGTTTGATCATATGGTGTCGACAATATGACAGTCGAACTTTTGAAAGTTCGATTAGCTAATATAGACCCGTTCTTATATAATAGTTTATCACTTACTTTATTATGTTTGTTTTAACATTTCTTAGCCTTTTACTATGTTAAAGATATCATTCTTAAATGAAATATTATTTTTGTTTATTCTTTAAAAAATGTTTAATAGAAAGTTTCAGAAAAACAGAAAACTGTGTCTGACCACAATCAACACACCATTTATATGGTGACTACCCACCCCACTCCCAAGTAATAGACCTTGGATCCCAATCCAAGTACCTTTACTGCACTACCCTTCCACCTTATTTCCTTCTTACTATAATGTTATCCATTTCTAAGATGCTACCTGTCTGTCAGCCTATATTCAGTGTAGTGATCCTTTGTTAATTTTTGCCAGTTTAATTGATTTTACATTCTGCTTTTACTCAAAAGAGGTATTTTGGATAACCCAGCCTGGGCAATTGGACACTAACCGTCTGGTAGTAGTGGAGTAGGTTAAGTCTTCATTGCATTTAGCACTACCAAATACGATTGCCCATTTCTTGTGACATTAGTCAATATGACCAAATCACCTAGAGCCAGTTGAGTAGTCCTGACATGATGGTATACAGCCTGTGATCCATGTTCTCCAATGTAGAGAATACTGTGCACTACAGTTAATTTGAGCCTGTGATCCTTGTTCTCCAGTGTAGAGGGTACTGTGTACCCCAGCTGATTCCAGCTTGTGATCCATGCTCTCCAATGTAGAGGATACTGTGCATCACAGTTGATTCCAGCCTGTGATCCTTGTCCTCCATTGAAGAGAATACTGTGTGCCACAGTTGATTCAAGCTTGTGATCCATGTACTCCAATGCAGAGGGTACTGTGCATCACAGCTGATTCCAGCCTGTGATCCATGTTCTCCATTGTAGAGGATACTGTGCACCACAGCTGATTCCAGCCTGTGATCCATGTTCTCCAATGTAGAGGGTACTGTGCACCACAGCTGATTCCAGTCTGTGATCCATGTTCTCCAATGTAGAGGATACTGTGCACCACAATTAATTCCTACAGCAACTGTTCTAAACAATTCTTGACTCAGTAGGCACCACTGAGAGTCTGTGCTGTTCACAACTCCATTGCATTCTGTGTGCACGCTAAAGGCACATCTCACAAGATCTCCCAGCACTGTTGGATTTAAACCCAGTAGCTTCAATCTTTAAGATGGAAACAACTAACATGCATTTGGAAGGTGGGAAAAATCTCACACCATTAAGGCAAGAACATGTAAATACCATGTTGACAGTGACCAAAGGTCAGGATCAAACCTTGTATTTGATGAGGTGAAGATTAACGCTATTATAACAACCATGCATGACTCTGCATTTGCTTATCTTTAAAGCATTGTTAATCTATACTTTTTGCTTATAAACCACGTTGCCATGATAATTTGTATTTGATAAAACTCATCTTATTACTTCATAATGGTTGAAGAGTTAGCAATAAAACTAACAATATTAGAATAGCAGCACATACATCAATAGTGGTAGTACTAATAGTAACATCAGTTGTAACAGCAGTGCTAGAAGTAGCAGTACTAGCAGTATTAACAATAGAAAATGCAATAACAATAGTGGTATTAGTAGCAGTAACAGAAGCTGTAACTGTAGTGCTAGAAGTAATAGTAACAGTAAGGTCTGTATCAGTTTGTCGAAATCTCAACTCAGCGAACTACTCTTCAATTAACAAAAAACAGCAAACTTTAAGTTAAACGAACATTCGCATCCGCAAATGTGTTTCACAGGGAAATGAGAAAGTTGCCCAACATTCTCAACGTAACCTACACCACAGTATGTCAAACCCACACAGGTGGGGGGGGGCTGTGCTCCCCACCCTCCCTACTGATATATAAACAACTCCAAGAGTGCACTACTGTGGGGAAAAAGGCATTTCCTATTGACCAGCTTTCTCCTTTCCCTATGAAACACATTCATGAATGTGAACATCCGTTTAACTGAGCATTTGCTGTTTTTTGTTCGTTGAAGATCAGTTTGCTGAATTGCAGTTTAAATGAAGTGATATAGACTCATAAAAGTTGTAACAACACACACAGCAACAACAGTGGTAGCAGTAGGAGTAATAGTAAAAGCAGTAGCAACAGAAATCACAGGCCAGCAATAATGGAGGTATTTGTAGAAATAATAATCACAACAGAAGGAGCATTAGTATAAACAGTGGCAGTAATAGTGATACCAGAAGAAAAACAATATATATTTTTTTATTATTTGGTGCTGTTTTGAGTCTCTGTTGATATTCAAAGGGCTGCAACCCTAATTTTCAGAAGGTCAACTCTATAAATGTAAACAGTGGAATGTAAACTAAGTCTAAAGCTATGCCTTCACTCTTTAGTCCCTTTATCTAAGGTACAATGACCTTGGAGTTAGCATTTATAAGTAACAGGGATGTAGGTGGCCTCTGGACCCAAAGGTCCTACTGCAAAAATGCTATAATCCTGTAACAGCATATTTTAAGTATCTTTGCATATTTTCAGAAGCAGCACATCTTTTTCTCTGCACACACACACACACACACACACACACACACACACACACACACGTATATATATATATATCTATATATATATATATATATATATATATATATATATATATATATATATACAGTTTTACTTCACAAGAGCAAAATGCCAGTAGACTGACTGTGAACAGAAACTGACTTTCCTGACAACTTAAACTGCTGACTATCAAAATAATGAAACTCAATTAGCCGATTCTCAAAACACCAACAAAACCAACGCAGACATGCAACCCTACAGTATAACTGATGCAGCCATACAAACCCCACAAATAAAAACATTTTAAATCATACTTCCAACTCTGTAAATCCAAAACAACAAAATGTGACCTACCTCCCATTTAACACAAATACAAACGTAAGCGCTCATGCTTCATAAACATAGCACTGTCACTTTAAAACTCTAGACTATGTACCTAACTCTAACCTAAACCCCGCCCAACAACCCCTACCTGCCTACTACTACAAAATCTCACTGAATATTCATGAAGGTATCTACACCACCTACATGAATATTCATTGGGGACTCCTCAATTCCATTGTCACAATTATTTTATTTATTACTTTTAGGTTTTTGTTGGGGAGGGGGGCTGCGCCGCCCAACCCCTCTGCAAATTAAATATACCAACTCCAAGTTTACACTACAGTGTGGAAATGAGCAGATTGTGTTCCACTCAGCTGGCAACATCAGCATTTGAAACTTTCAGCCGTGTGAACGTCAGTATAGGGACGTTTCAATCATCTAAAACTGCTATTCTTGTCTCTGCATTTTAAAAGTCGGTCTACTGGCATTTCAGTCATGTCAAGTAGACCCATATATGTAATTATATTTGTATTTATAGATATATTGATAATGTTAAAAACACTCAAAGAGCTATGTTTACAAAGTTGACACCAAATGATCATCTTTGCAAATGTTGACACACCACCATGCATGTGCCAATTGACAATCTCAGTGGATGCAAAATCTGTAAAAAAGAAAAATAGATTAATAGTTAAAAACAATATTTTTGTAGACGCATAACCCCTGCTGATGATATATGTACGAACTCCGAGATCACATAATCTCAAGGAAAGGGCATAATTCCCTACCCTGAGAATTGTGGAATTTCACACACCTGTCAATCATCTATTTATCCAATCACATTTTTTCTACTAAACAGATGTCAACCAAAGCTTGTGTTGACCAGATTTAGCCCACCCATATATATACACATGCAAACATGCACCAATGTCTATATCAGCATTTTTTTTTCTTTTTAATTATATATGTGCTAAACAGCATAAAAAAATTGAGGTTTGTTTTTTTTCTGTATGAGCAATACAGCATCAAAGTGGCATGTTTGTTTTTCAGTGGGAATTACCACTACATTGATACCCTGATGGAGAACGTTCATGTTCTTATCAGTGTGAAGAATTGTAGCCCATGGTCTAAGAAATAATATGAAAATACATACACACACACACACACACACACACACACACACACACACACACACACACACACACACACACACACGTATACATATTTTTTCCTGACAGTACCAGACCATGAAAAAATTCTAATTCCAATTAGGCAAGAGATTTTTTTAATTATTATATCAACCAGTTAAAATTCAGTGGGTACATATGTAATCAAAACAAAAAAGTTATTTTACCTGTACCATTTTTGCATAGTCTGTAGGAATTTATAAACTAACTCCTCCAAGCCATGTATTTATTTGCAAAACTCATTTGGCCAATGACTCATACTTACATTACAAATTAGAATTTTTTAACAACACATAGTTAATAATGTATTGTTAACTAGTGCAAGGTATAGCTAGAAGCAAATCGAAGCAATAAACAATGTTGGATCCTGGAGTCTTTTCATGTAGTGGTTAGAAAAACATATCATCAGACTGCTTGGTCAGCACCTAAATAAAGCCAGAAAAGGTAGCTGTTTGCCACTAACAATATAAACTAAGAGTTGTCAGTCTATCATCAGCCATGGTGTGAAAAATTCAGTTTGCCATAGTCTAGAATTAGGAAGACAAAGCCCACTAGTGTACCACAGATATTGGGTTATATCTAACAGCATGATACTGCTTTGATTTCATATCTGCTAATTGCAAAACTTTTACTCAGTTATTAAGCCGATGCCAAAGGTGGTAACTCAGCCCCTGCTTGTTTTACTGGGCTATTAATAATTTGAGAAACAAAGACAGTCTGAAGGTAATATAAGTTATAACTCAAGTCACAAAATACCTCAACATAAGCTTTTAATATAATGATGAAAGAGATCTAAAAGGAAAACTGAAGATATTAACTTTCATACTGTTTTGCATTTGTTATCACAATGAAATTCTATTATTTTCAGTGTATAAGAGTGGAATGCACTCTGATGACTCTATTGTCGACTGATTTAGTGCTAAATTATAAGTTATCCGGGGCAATCTTTAAATTTATAAATCTAATTCTCAAAAATCCATGGCTATGATATATTTCATAGGATCATAGGAAGTTACTACTCTAATGGCCCTAGGGCCCCTACAAGCCTAGCCAAGTTCTACCCTTATTTCCATGAACAGCATCTATTGCCCCTGTCCAAGAGGGACACAGGGGGAACTCCCAGGGTGAATTTATGGTTACGCATCCAATCATCCAGATTGCGTTTGAAGAGGGCCAATGAGGTGCTCTGTTTGACATGAAGTGGGAGTCTGTTCCAAAGGTGTGGTAATTTCTGGGAGACAAATCTGTCTCTCCAGCAGGTTCTATTAATGTCACATAGTGGGTTAAGGTCTTTAGAGTGAGTAACCCATGAACCATTTGACTTACGGAATGCAGCATTTCCAATAAAGCTAAGTCAGACATTACCTTGTATGCAGGGCAGAGATCGCCTCTGAGTAGTCTGTATGAAACAGAGTAAAGTGACAGTGATTTCAGATTATTGACATAGTACAGACGCTGAAGACCTTGAATTTTCCTTGTGAGGAACCTTTGTGGTCTCTCCAGTTGCTGAAGGTGCTTGGAATGGTACACACCAAAAGGGACATTGCAATCAATTATTGGCCTGATGAGGGAAGTGTAAAGGAGGGTTATAACTTCTTATTTTCTGGAGGCAATGCCCTTACTTATGAGATGAGCAATATAGAATGCATTTCTTACCACTGTGGAGACATGGTGGTCAAAGGTAAGGTTGCTGTCAACCTGTGTTCCCAGATCTCTCACCACTGAATGCCTACTTGTGAGTGCCTACCTGTGAGGGAAAAGGTTATTTTGCTTTTTATTTTATTACTTTATTGCCTTTTTCTATTTTGAATACTGTGATTTGTTTTATTTACCTTGTGTTATACTTGTATTCTGCTTTGAACTGCATATTAAAACTTGAAAAGAGAACACAGCTCTGTCTCTTGTGAGTCAGGCAGAAATTAGTACAGATCAACAGAACAGGTCAGTTAAGGTTAATCATCTGTGAATGGAGGGGGTGGAGCTAGGAACTAAACCTTCTATTTAAGGAGGAAAATAAAACATTTCAGTGCTTTACTAGAAAGGCTCACTCAGACTCTGCTGCACTTTGCTGTGAGGGTAAAGGTTAGTTTGCTTTTTATTTGATTACTTTATTGCCTTTTACTATTTTGAATACTGTGATTTGTTTTATTTACCTTGTGTTTTACTTGTATTCTGATTTTAACTGCATATTAAAACTTGAAAAGAGACCACAGCTATGTCACTTGTGAATCAAGCAGAAAAAATATTTTTTTTCATCTTACCTTTAAGCATCCCTGTGACTAGCACTTGCTTTAAATCCTGCTCGAAAGCACTAGGAAGTCTTAAACTGATACAAGCACTCAACTCTCCTTGTTAATAAGGAGAAATTAATCGTAGGCACTAAACAGCCTATAATTGCAAAGTACCTTGCTAAGGTAAGGGAAAACAGCTCTTGTACTTTACAAAAAAAAGCAACAAACCAGGCATGTCCAAGGGTCAGCTTCCCGTGATTTCTCCTGTCCACCTGGTGAATTTGGGCATACTGGGGCAATGCAGCAATTGCCTCATGTACACAGACAACCCTCTCCTTCTACCACCCAACACTACAACCTGAGAGAGATGCACTTATATAGCCAAACTGGAAGCATAGCTCTCTCCACCCAAGATTGTGCTAGACAGTCAAGACAAGGTTAACACTCACACTACACCTCATGCAACACATAGCCGTTCTAAACCCACAACACCAACACCCACACATAGCAACACTAAACCCACACATGTGGAGACCCTTAACATTAACCTGCCCAAGCAACAAGGACCTCTGAAAATTGAAATACTAACAAACACCATTCACAACCAAAGTGTCACATAGCTCATAATACCGGTGTGCCACCCAACAACAGCCCCTAAGGCAAGACAACGTACCCAACACTTTAGTCATAGGTGACTCTCCAGTTAGGCATACTGATGTCCCACTCACCAGGCTGAGCAAGGAGAAAATTACAGTCAGCTGCCTGTCGGGTGCCAGGATCCGCCACATAATGCATGCACTCAAGTCACTCCACAACAAGTACAAATATGGCTTTGTCATTGTCCATGTTGTAATGAATGACTTAAGACATACCTCCCTGGACTACATGAAAAGAGACATGGAGGAGCTCTCAGATCATGTGGCCCAGGTAGGTATGATCCTAGCCCTGAGTAGCATCCTGCCTTCGCCCAGAATGATACCACAATATAAGGACAAAATGATTGACTTCAACAATTGGCTAAGCTTCTGGTGTCATTCAAAGGGGATTGAGTATTTGTCTGCCTGGGACTTCGTGATCGACAGACCATGATGTTTTGCCAGAGATGGTCTGCACCTGTTGCCCCTGGGATTCAGGTTGATGGCTAAGGCTCTTGTCACCCCTACAGTGCGTTTTTTAGGCAAAGTTCAAAGGACAAAACCACCACTGTAACAGGTACAAGCATGCAAAATCTGAAGGTAATGCTACTCAATGCTAGAAGTCTAAACCTCAAAATGCATTCTCTTGAGAGACTCCAAAAAATGGAGAACATTGATATCTGTGCAGTAACTGAGACCTGGTTCAAGGCTCCAGAGATCACCCCTGCAATACCAGGCTACAACTCTTACCGCACTTTTCGGCCACCAAACCAGGACCGAAACACTAAAGGTGGAGGAGTGTCCTTATTCACCAAGGATATACACACCACCAGGCTAGTTGCCCAACACAGTGCATCTGAAATTCTCCAGGTGCAACTAACACTAGGTAAGACTGCAATCCAAATTGTAGCTTGCTACAGATGCCCCCCATCATGCTCCAAGATTCTCACGACACCTTTCTAAACATACTGGAAAACATTAAGATACAACCAAACACCCTAATACTGGGTGATTTTAACTACCCTACCATTAACTGGGAAAACTACTCGGTACCAACACCTTTGACCAATGGTTCTTGGAATTTGTAAAATCCAACACCCTGGATCAACTAATCCTTAGTCCCCCCAGGGGCTCCAATATCCTAGACAAAGTCATTACTAACATGGGAAATCAATGCTCCACACCTATGGTCACCCCCTCATTGGTCAGGTCTGACCATAAACTAATCACCCTTGACATCCACATCCCACCCCCACCCCCTAGTAAGGAAACCTCTGTAAAAAACTTCTCCAAAGCCAACTTCATGCTACTCAAGTCAGAGTGACAAACTTCATTACATCCACGGAGACGGGAACTGAAAGTTCGACTGATGAATCCTACACTAAGGCATTGTACGAGCATATCCACTCGTGCATGAATCGTGCCATCCCCAATAGAACCAAGATGCTCTCCTCCAAAAAAAGGAAGCCAATCTTGTGGTCCTTTCCCATAAACAAACTTTACAACAAAAGGAAGAAACTGTTGCAGAAAAGAGAAAAATCCCAGGATGCAAAAAACACCCTTACCAGCCTCAGTAAGAAGCTGAAATCCCTCATAAAATCATCCAAAGCTAGTTACAAAAATAAAATTTCCAAAGATTCCAAAGACAACCACAAGGCATTCTATAGCTATGTCAAGAATCTAAATAGCAATGCTCTGATCTGCTCTTAGCTACAACAGAATGGCATTAAATATACTGATCCCAAGGATATTGCGAATATCCTGGAAGATCGATTCAGTGCAAACTTCAGCCCCCTCTCACCCCCTAAAGGGCCCATCTTCATTCTGAAAAATTGCCAAATTCTTGTAATAACAGCTACGCAGGTAAAAACTGCACTCTCCAAAGCTAAGAATACAGCATCCATGGGACCAGATGATATCCCTGGCTGTCTACTACATGAAGTACAAAATAAACTGGCACCTCACCCAAGTGTCATGTTTAATCATAGCCTCACCTCAGGCTTCGTGCCCACTGAGTGGCACACAGCTACAGTTATCCCACTCCACAAGGGGGGATTGACCTTGGATCATGGGAACTACTGCCCCATCAGTCTGACGAGCCTGATTTGCAAGGGCATGGAACACATTATCATGGAACTTATAAACAAAGAATTTGGCAACTCCCTTTTAAAACTGCCCACCTGATTGACTTGAATCAGCCTCAGCGA